>NC_022020.1:56327051-56361517 GCF_000317375.1 Microtus ochrogaster
AAATGAGATTAAAGTCAGAGGACTTGCGGAAAAGGGATCAAACTCTACTTTGATTACAGAGGAGGCTCTACCTTAGGGTGCTCTCATACTTAGACAGGTATGCTATTATCTGACAATGTTTCTTCTAAAGTCGTCCAGTTTGTGCAAACATGGCTTAGTTTTGTTTATTGTATAAATTAATAATAGTTAATTATAAAATATGTGCCTCACATTATGATTTGAATTTGCTTGGTGTTTAGCATCTATTTCCGCATGGTTCCAGAACAATGCTGCTAGATAATTAGAGGCTTTATTTGATTGCCAGCCAACCTTGGGGGCTGAGATAAGGGCTCATTTTTGTAATTCCAATTTTTGCCTGAAAACTTTCAATAACAAATGCATTCTATAACTTTAGATTGAGAAAAAAATAATTACATTTGGAAATGCCCCAAAATTTCAAGCTAGTTTACTGAAGTTTATTGAGGTATCCCCTTGTTCTCTTAACAAATTGCAGTTCTTCAAAGTTGTTTGCTTTTAGAGGCAAATACATAATTTTGAGACACAGAATCTTCCAAATAGGTTCAAGTAGTGGTAAGTTAGGTGCATTCACTACCTGTTTGTTGCTTACGACAACATATCAGACATAAATAACGGAATTATGGGTTTTGCATTACTGCTTCAGAGGGTTCAGCATGTCAGTCCTTTAGCAGAATATCATGGTGAACAGAAAGAACAGAGAGTGGAGGAGAGCTGAACTGGAGAGCAATGTATCAACAGATAACACGCTCACAAGGTTCTACCCCAATTACCTGCTTCATCCAGCTCAGTTCTACCTCCTGTTTCTAGAACCGTCAGAAACCGCACCAGGCTCTGTGGAAGGGATATTCAAATCAAAAACCAATGAGGGATGTTACAGGATCCAGCCCAAACATCAGAAAGCTTTATTCTCTTTTCTTAGCGCACTCTATTTCCTACACCTGTTGGGTTCCAAATATCTTCAGGACGGGTAAAGCTCTTAGGCACTGACCTAATGCTCAACTTCTGTCAGGGACCTAAACCACAGAGATCTTAGACCACTTGAAGGCAAGATTTATTTTATTTAGTTGTTTTTTTTCTTCATGCCTCTTTCCTTAGTATGAAACCCAGTACCCAGATACAGTGTAGTAAAGTGATCAACAGCCAAATCCTCATATCACAGTGTCATTACCCTGTGTGGTTTTGGGTATATATAAGATTTTATAAGCTTCAGGGTACTTTGGAAACCAGGGGTAATTAAAAAATTCATTGACCTTACCATTTTTTACTAGGTCTTAAGCCACCTTGTCTACCAACAAGATTGCATGCTGGTATTCTTCCATTCTACTATCTGCATGGTAAATTTCCCCCTATATTGTATCATTTCTAGAAATTGTAGTACCTCACAAGTTTGTAATCAAAACCAGCAACATGATTAAAACAATACAATTTCTTTTAATCATTTTATTCCCTTTTAGTTATTACCCAACATTTTTCTCCACTTATAAGAAAACAACCCAAAATATACCTTCACTCTGTTGAATCTTTCAACACTTTGTCCATTTTTATAGCCTTCCCATGGCAGTAATTTTATTGTCATTATTTATCTGTGTCCATCGTCAGCTCAGGGCAGGGTTAACAGTTCCCACGTTCTGTAAAACTTTTCTACTACTAGCTAATGTAAGCCACCCCACCTTTTTCACTCATACTTTCTCATCCCATTTGACCAACTCCATGTGTTATTTATGCCAAATTTTGTCTTCAAAGCATTTTAACTTGGAGCTAGTTATATTAGCAAGGCTTTACCCTGAGTGTGCACAAAGTTAGTCCCTACTGATGTGTTAGCTCTTGCATCACCTCTTCCTACATCCTCCAAGCCATTGCCTAACATGTTAGTGTCCTAAAGCTTTTCAAAGAACTTTTCACCCTCTTATGCTAATTGTTGAATTGTATATGATCTTATTTCCACATATCCAATATAAATCAACCCTAGGAAGTCATGGTGTTTGATTGCCTTTCTGAAAAGCTTTGCCAACAAGATCCAAGCTCAGAGTTGATATTCCAATAATTCATTTCATAAACAAGACTTCCAGGATTATAAGGCGTAAAGGAAAATGATAGTTGAATTGCAGAGCACATTGCCAGGTACAGACACCTGCAGTGCTTTAGTGACTTACACTGTTAGGTGCTCATTAAAAACGAGTCAATAAAATTGGTTCCAATTAGTCTTATTAGTGTGTTAAATCTCACAGATAAATTTCTTGCATTTTTATAGCTTAAACATATTTAATACGATACCAGTAGATGTTTTATGTAAGTGAAAATTTTGTAATCTCCAAAATCAAATCACAGAGTGCCTTCACCTACTGGTGGGATTGAACCTATTCATGTTCTCTGACTAATCAACCATTCCAACTATAAGGGCAACTTCCATGAGCTAAATTAAAATCAGAAACCTTATCACTAGACCTAGGTTCATTTAATTTAAGCCTATTATTAAGACTCCCTCTTTTAAAAAATGTATGACTTGAAGGAAATCTCATTAAACCTCACGGAAAGGCTAACACAAGCTCTGACTGCAGAGCCAACCAGAAATGGGAACATTAGAGATGTGTGTGATGAAGTTTAAGTTACAGGTGATAAGAGAATGAAACAAAAATTCTAATGGGAGTGATTCTGTTATATATTTTAATATCTTTGTCAAAATCCCTTGTATACATGCACTAAGTCATACATTACTGCGTATATACTAAAGAGCAGTGCACATATCCAAATCAGGAAAGGGCAAAACTATATTAATATTAAAGCCCCCAATATATATTTTAACATACGAAACATAAATAATGAGAATATCCTATAAAATCTTTTCCGAGTCCTGCTTAGACGCATCATAAGTTCACACTGACACTGAATTTAATCATGTCTGAAAATCATTAAACCTTATCATAGACATCATAAGGAAATCCGTAGGAATTGTATAAAAACTCATTGATTCTGCTTTCCTCAGTAGCAATTGATACCTCTAGTTGTTCATCTAGTGGGACCATTGTAATTTCTCCTGTACACATTGTAACATTAACAGTTGTCATACTGCTCTTGTTCTGGAAATTATATTGTTGAAATTTCATTAGTATATTTCTTCTGTCATGCCTAGGAGATTCTACCCAGCAAAATGTATCCTAACCCCTCTGATTCTTAAAATCTTTCAGCTCTATACCTTCTAATTTTTTCCTAGCTTTATGTATAAGTGTTGAATTGCACATGAATCTATGAAGGTGAACAAACCCTTGCATAGGATTTTCCATCTCCAGTGGTTAGCCCTGGATACATAAATACCCATATAGTCACATTCAAGAGTGATAATTTATTTTTGTGACAAACCACTTGATTGAACTTAAGGCTCACGCCATGAGATGACACCCATCCTTGATGTTAATCATAGGTCCCAGAACCTGAAACTAGATATGTAATGTACCTAGTATAAAACCAAATTCTATTATTCTGCTCAAGGAACATAGTCACAAAATGACTACTAATGATATTCTGCTATACCTATAAGTAAGTCTCTCTCACTCAGCCATCATCAGAGAAACATTCTCCTGCAGGAAATGATAACATGATAACTAGTATAAATACTTACAAATGGACAATGTATAGAAACTGAGAGACCTTGGAACACACAATCCTAAATGGGATGCCTTCATCAAAGCCTTCCCCAAAGGGCTAAATGAGCTATTAAGAAGTGGAGATATAAAGAGTGTAAGATCCATCTAATCTACATGGATAGTAGAAAAAGACAAGATCTCCTGAATAAATTGGGAGCATGGGGACCTTGGGAGAGGGTTGAATGTGAGAGGAGAGGAAGGGAGGGGAGGATAAAAAAATATAGAGCTCAATGAACATCAATGAAAAAAAGTGTAAGATCCAGAAGGGATAGACAAATACCAAGGAGACAGTGTATTCCAGACACAACAGTATTGACAGACAAATTAACTCACAAAGGCTGTGGCACCGTGCCCAGAGACTGCACACATCCAAACCAGGATGGGTCTCAACTCTGAGACTGGAAAGTAAACTTCAACTCCAATCCCAAATATGAAGCTATCTCCAATTAACAGCTATTTACAAAAAAATATTAGTTTTCTCCACAGGAATCTCATTGATACATAAATCACACTTGTGGGTGAAGCTCACACCCAGAAGTTCACGATTGAAGCAAACGAGCCCAATTGTGTTTCTGCAGATTTTCTTTGTCACATACTGTTTTGTTGGGCACCTTTTGTCCCTACTGTTCTTTTGTTTGTATATTATGGTCCCCAATTTTTCCTTGTTTCAATTCTATTTTTGTGTATATATGTTTCTATCTGCATTCATCTTGTAGTTCTTCAATGTTTTGTTTATTTATTTAATTCTAGTTTGCTTGTCTGTTTGTTTTATCTGCCTCTTTGTTTTCTAAAGAAAGAAAAGAGAAAGCACAGAGTAGAACGGTAGGTGAGGTGAGGTGGGAAGTATGTGGGAGGAGATGTTGGGAGCGGAAACACTGGTCAGAATATATTGTATGAATTTTCAGTTAAAAATTAAATTTATAAAGATTACTGAGCTAAATGTTATTTTAATTTTATCTGAATTAAAATAGTACGGTCAAATATTAGATTTATTTCTGCAGTAGTAAATATAGATAAGAGATACAGTCTTACTTCTTGTTAGAAGAGCCTTAAGTACTCTAATACCTACTAAACCAAAAGTGCTTATACAAAAACAATAGTTCTTAACTCAGTGTATCTTAGTCTGGTTAAAGAGCTTGTATAACCAAATACCACTCACTAGCTGTTCCATTGCATTACCTTTATACCAGCCAACATTCTACTTGGCAGTGTGATGAGCAGAGTATGTGTATCCTAGGTAATAAAGAAATCGACGTAGGCTGACTTACCCTTGAATTAACCACTTCCAGTGAGATGTTCTGCGGTGGGGCGCCGGGCACTGCAAGGAATCAAACAAGGGATGAAGGTTACTGCCAAAGTCTTGAAAAGAATTCCAGCCGGCTGAAGAAAAGAGAAAGTGTATCCTTATCAAATTTCATAATGAGAACTCAGTAAGATAATGCCAGCACGTGGCCCTTCTCAATTTTCCTGGAGAGAGAAGAAATAAACATTTGTTTATTTGTGTCTCGTGGGGTGGGTCCCTTGGCTATTCCTCTGTGGAGCACCAGCTGCGGTAGCAAACACTGACATCCAATTACAGCTCTGTGATGACCTCCCTGGCGGAACCTCGGGAGGCACCGCAGTGATTTTTCTAGAGTGGTCTTTAAGGATTATCATACTGTGCTTTTCAGGATCCGCATGATTTTCTGGTGGAATAGATCGTTGTAATAGACACCTAGGTGGTTTAATCCCTATAATGCAGTCGTTAATATCTCCTAGAGAGTGAACAAAGGAAGTGACTCCTCATGCTCTAAGCTATTAATAATTAAAGTTGTGTAACATTGAAGCAAGCAGGTTCACCAATAGTATTTGGTCCATAAATTCTATGAACAAAAGACCAGTTAATTTCTCATTGGACATTTTCTAGTTATTTTATTATGTTTCCCTCTATTTAAAATTTCTTAAATCATGTTAAAAAGAGTATATTAAGATCCCTTTTGATAGCTGTCGTGAAGATGTACTCTATGTAAGTCTCCTGCCATGTGAACAATTTGAAGACAACCATTGAATGCATAGCTGTTATGTGTCCAGAAATGGCCTTGCTGTCAGGGTTGAACTGCAAATAAATAAAGCTCCTAACACACCCTAGGTTCAGAAATGGTATTCAATAACTTCTTAGCATCATTCATTTATTAAATGACACATCCTCATTTTCATTTGTGACACACTGGTGAGTGAGATGGGATGGACTAATGTGTATTTTCACATCTCTGGGCCATTCTTCGGCCCTGCTTCCTCTTCTTTTCATGGAAAGTGAATGGTATTTGTAGTTTGTAACATAGGACCAGCAACTGACTCTGAATTTCGTCTTAAAATTCTTCCCTACTAGGGAGGGCATGCTGTCTCTCTGACTAATTTCTGTCTTCTTCAACTGACAACCAATTAATATGGATTGAATCCGTGACTAGATGAAAAATAAAGACCTACTTAAGGATTGGTTCCTAGATCTTTATTAGCATGATGGAAATTGCAATAATTTGTTTTGCTTTGATTTGAATTTTTGCAGTGCTTAATAAAGATTGTAGCCAATGTATTCTGTGATACAAAGCAAGAGGCATGTGCTTATGAATAAAGTCACTAAGCAATCTTTACTAATATTCCATTATTTAAGGAACACCTCAGATGTTTTAGTTAATACTACAGCTTTAACTGAGCAAAAAATAAAATTTTCACACGGCCAAATGTTTTACAAATGTTAATGTTATATCATCAATACAGAGGGTAATGTTAGGTTTATGTGCATAACCAGGAGGCAGAAGATGAGATAGTACATTATTTTATAGAAATGTTACAAAGGTATAATAATAGCTATTCTAAAACCAGAAATTTAGATACAAATTTTTCATTTCCAGAGTTTAAATTGAAGTACTGGTTGAAATTTTTATATATTAATTTAGTTGTACTTAATTTTTCAGAATGTAACTAACATGTTTATGGTACCAGTTGCATTTTAACTTTTATCCCTGATGAAAATTAAAGAATAACATTGTTCTACCTCATATCATTTAAAAAACTTCAGAAATATTTTTTATTCTAAAAACAGATTTTGGAAATTATCTCAGTTACGGTTTGAATCTGCAGCAACTGCCAATGATGGGATTTTGGAAGAAAGTCAGAGTGTGTTAGATTTTTTTATTTGGTCAGGAGTTTGTGTGAGATGTGATATCTTCAAATGCATATTAGAAATCCTACAATTTACTTTTCTATAAAATCTTTGTAAAGTTTTGGGTGAAACTATGCAATTAATGCAACACATTTCCCAAGCTGGTAGAAACTCACATAGACATAACATTATACTATATGTGTAATGGAATCAAAAAACAGAAACAGATATTGACATAATAAGCAAATATTAAACACTAATATGTGTGTCATTTATTATGTTAGTGTGTGCATAGGTTAGACTATTTAATTTTTATTTATAATGCAAAGTATCAAAGTAGACTGGTACAGTGTGACTGAGAAACTGTAAACAAGAGAGAGAGTATTCCACATAACTCAGTCCGTCTAAATGTGGTACATAATAACATTACCTGAATAGCTTCAACAAAGAAGAGAAAACACTAGATGAAGTAGAAAGAAGATACTGGGCAATGTCAGGGTGGAGGCCAAGAGCACATGTTTTAGTAAAAATTAGAAGAATGGAGTTGATTATTAATGTGGTTATAGAAGAAGTCAGGGTACCTACACAGGAGTCTCTCAGACTCCCTCATTTTTCTCATCAAGTGCATCTGATAAAGAATATTTAGTGTTCCTCCAACAACGATATTTACTCGGGACTATGATTATGGAGCTCATTTTCAAGTGACAGACATTTTCCTGGGCACTGCAGCTTTTCCAGGAGATAATTCGTGAACTAATGAGTCACAGTCTATCTTTCTCACTTATGACATTTAAAATCAAAGTGGAGAGTAAGGCCACACTATTACAGTTCAGAGTGTGAATTGAATCTACATAAATTATGTAAAATATTCATTTTCATTTGTTTTTCTTTTATTTTTATAATTATAAGCTATGAAGTAATTTATTCAGCCAGTGCATATTCTGTTCTCTCTTGAATAACGGAATCAGACGGTTGGGCAGAAGAATTGCATTAAAATTAATACTGAAGTGGCCTAAGAGTAGAACACCCTTTTGAGGGAAATTGCAAATGAGCATCACTCTTTCCGTTATCCTTAAAAACATCCATGTCTTTCTTCATGCTGTTAATATTCTGTGAAGAATCTACTTTCCCAGATTAAAGTATTTTAGATCAAGAATCAAATTGAAGGTATTTTTTAATCAAAATATCAATAATTTATAGAATGAAACATACTAGCAGGAAATCCAGGCTAACTAAAGCTGGCTCTTGATATGCTTTAGTATTCATGGGAGCCATCTCTGCAGTTCCACCCCTGCCTGAATCTCCATAGTTCTATTACAATCCATACACTAGCCTGTAACATTTATTTAATTTCCCAGGCTTTTGTTATCATCTATTCCTTTGGTCTCCAGTTTCCTCTGGCACTATTTGGTTAAACCCATTATCATCATTAGGAATCTTTCCTCCCTTTCCTTTCATTTGAAAAATATGCCTAAGCTTTCTCTTAAAATGAAGGTGTGCACATTCATGTTTGCTTCTAATATTTTAAGTGCATGTTTACTTAGTAAAATCCTTTGATATACTTTCCAGTTATTTGATATATTTCATAATTTATACTTTTAATCATTTGCACCATTTAAATGATAAAGGAAAGCTACATACCTTCTGTATCAGTTCACTCATATAACAAATGTGTTTGAGTTGAACCATATATAGAAAAGAAAAAATACAATCACAAGAACAATTTGAGCTCTTACATAGTAACCACAGTTTGGGAATTATTCACTAATCCATCCTGATTCACTGTATATAAATTGTAAATTTAAATTTGACTGCAGTACCACAAACAAGTTGCCTACATTTCTTAATTAGTATAAAACATTGCGGGCTGGAGAGATGGCTCAGAGGTTAAGAGCATTGCCTGCACATTGCCTGCTCTTCCAAAGGTCCTGAGTTCAATTCCCAGCAACCACATGGTGGCTCACAACCATCTGTAATGAGGTCTGGTGCCCTCTTCTGGCCTGCAGGCACACACAGACAGAATATTGTATACATAATAAATAAATATTTAAAAAAAACATTGCAAAAGATATTAGAAAAAACTACACAACAAAATCAATAACATGTAATCAACATTCTTTTCATTTCATAACAGATATATGAGTAAAATTTTTCTGTTTATCACTTACCATCTGAAAGTGTAACCACTGTTATATCATCGGTAGATACTCCTGGCCCATAACGGTTATAAGCTAAGAACCGGAGAGTATATTCCGTGAATTTTTTCAGGCCTTCCAGTTTATAAGATAGTCCATCAACCTCTATATTCTGGAGACATAAAATACCGGAATAGTTATTAAGGCAGCACATTAAAGCAGAAATGGCAGCCATTCTGTGCAATCAGTGACTTGGATGTTAGGCACTTGCTCATGGAAGCAACTCCATCCCTTTAATGAATTGCTGTAAAACCATCCTTGTGTCACACACCCCCCTACTGAAGTCTGAACTACTGTGAAGACTACGTGTTAAAACATCACCATGTGATTTTTATAGTCATTAAGTTTCGATCTGTTTAACGCTGCCCAGAACACGGAATAGTATGGGTTATTCCATTCCAATTGAAAGGACACAGATTCTTTCCAGTGCCTCAAACTCAATTAATTCACCAAGAAATCACAGATTGTCATTTTCTTGATGTGATAGACGCATGGATACCAAACTCTCTGACACTCTGGCACAGGTTTTGTGTCCCCAAGTGCTGTGGTGGAGATTGTAACTACCCTTTCTACTTTTCTACTTCACACCTGCAGTGGGGAGCTACGGAAGGCTAAGGTCATTACAGAAATCAGAGCCTGCGCTCATCAAAGGAGCTGTTGTTTAGTTTTATATGATGACCCCCAGACTACCACTATCAACACTGGGCAATATGCCTCTTGAATATTTTGAAACAAGCTGCAGAGAGGCTTATATAAAATTGAATGGGGGATACAGTTTAAAAGTCAGAGCTAAGAGTGACATGGGAACAGCCAAGGAAATAAAGCAGAATTACTGATTACATAAAAGCAGTTCAGCCAGCCAATACTGTCCTAAAAGACAGCTAAGAAGTAGACCTGAAATATTTCTAATTAAATCTCTGGCAAATTTGTTTCCAATGGCAAGTCCTCATCAGACATTTTACATGGAATCATGAAAACCATTCTATGCTTGGTAACCTCTATAAACAATAACCTAAGATCACTTTCTCTCATTCTTAACTTTTCTCTGTATATGTATTTATATCTTTTCCACACATAGGTGATAATTTGGAGGAATCTTAATAGTTGTGCATATGATTATACACATACATCAATAAATGTTTTACATTTTACTTGTTCATCCACACACTAACTTACTGGTACTCTACTTGAAAAACTCATTCCTCTCATTTTAGATTTCTATTAAAACCATTGTTTTAAATATAAGAATCAATAAAGGTTGGGAAGAGTGAGCTTCTAAGACTAAGTTCAGAAAACAGCTGGTCACAGCATGAGGGTGAAGAGAAGACAGAATAGCCTAAACTATCTAAGAGTAGAAAGAACAGTTTGGACTAGGCCACTAAGCACAAAGCAAATCGTTCTTAAGTCGAGTAATGTAAAGGAATATCTCTGGGCACAGGATATAGCAACCCATCCTGGACCAAGCTACTACAGTCAAAGTCCGAACTAGCACTTTCATTATGAACTCCACCCTATTGTCTTTTACCTCTCTCATCATCACAGTGAGATGAAATAGTTTAAAAATTTCCAGCAAAAGTCCTTAGAACCACCCAGTTATTCAACGATCATGCTAAGTAATGAACTCTTTCCTGCTCTGGCAAGGTCCCCCCGTCTTTGTTCCTAGAGACATCCAGAGGATGGAAGGCATGCAACACCTTTCATTACTCACCTGTTCTTTCCCTGTGGACACCTCCGTGCAGAACAATCTATAGCCTTGGACTGGACCATTTGCATAGGCAGGGGGTTCCCATGTAATAAGAATTGAGGTAGGTGAGGTAGATACAGCATGCAGGTTTTCTACAGGCCCTGGAACTTGCACTGTATACAAAAAAAAATTCATGCAGATAAGACATGTTGCTTCCTCCAAATAAACAAATATGTATTCTGTGTAGCTAAAAAAAATAAAGGAATATCCACTGCTTCTAGAGTCCTATGGGATAATAATGTTAAAGTATAATAAGAAAATACAGTAATGAAACTTTTGTAATCACTTAATTTTGTTTCGAGGGAAAGGTTAAATAAATTGAATTGCTCATTTTATATTTTAATTAATGACAGAAAGAAGTAAAACTCTTAATCTAAACTTTTAACTAGGAATGTTTCCATTCTACTAGTAGGCTTTTGGATGTGTATTGATAGTATCTACAGGAGGAAAAGGAAAATAGAATAGCATCTTTGATTATTATTTTTATTTAAATAAACAACACACCTGAACACAATTCATTACATTGTTGTTAGGTCAGCAGTTTATCATGTATTTGATTGTAGGTCCTTTAACTTTTTCTAAATGATTTCATTTTCAAATTACCTTTTTGATTTTCTCTCATTACTATTACTTAATCACAAACAAATCATTTGTTTACTAATAAACTTTGATACACACAACCATTTTTCTTAGCTAAAACACTTCTGTTCAGTTGTGTTTGTAGAGTTAGAGATTTTCAGATTTTTCTGTAGTAAAGGCCAATATTTCTCTCTGGTTTTGCATTTAACATTTTGACAGGCAAGTAGATTCCTACATTTTATGATCCATGATTCACTATTGTCCTCAATTGATTTGGGGTTCAAATTTTTCCAGAGGTTACTGTAAAGATTTTCTTTACGTTACATCATCTGTCCTTGTAACCCATCCGTTCATTTATTTGAAACTTTCTTTTTTTCTGACATAACATTGTCCCGGATTTTCTTGATTTAGTCATCATTTTAAAATCATACTGTGTTCTAAATCCTTATGGTTCTTTTAAATAAGTAACTGTGGTATTGAAAACAAAGTTTTTAAAATGAAGTGTTTTCATTACTGCTTGGGTGTCAACACTTCTATGTTCTTTTGGTGAAGAGTGATAAAAAAAATCTGCCTTAAGCATACATATATACATATTTACTCATGATATTTATATGCATGTTTGCACATGCATGTATAGCACATATTCCTATTGTGGTCTTTTTAGAGGTGTTTCAGTACAGTGAGCATTTTTCTATGACAGTGTTCTACTCTCTACACACAACTTAAGAGACTGCTGTCAATCAGAAGATATCAATTGTGTCACAGTTTATAGTAATATAAATAGAATTGCATTTTAAGAAAATCATGGGAGAAAACATCAAGAAATATAACAAAACATGTACACCGATGCCCAACTCTTTGTCATAGATCAGTCTTTTAAAGAATAATAATATAAAAAAATTATATATGATTTGTGAGTACTTAAGTATTTGTATGAACAACAGAAATATTTAAAGAGTGCTCCTTTCTGAGTTACAATATGTTATTCTTCAAATGAGAAAAAGAAAAGACGGGAGCCAAACATGAGAACTAGTGATTTGGTTGTGATATGTGTGAAATAGTCAGTACTGAAGATTTTAAGACAGATTTTTAAGAACTGGGTTTCATTTTCCAAGGACAAATTATATCTAGGAACCCTGGAGACTCCCATGTGTGTACTAGAATGGAAGAGCAAATGATTGGTTTCTGCTCGGTTGTCTCACAAAAAAAAAAAAGGGTTGGAAAGAAATAATCCAATTACGTTAATGTTTCAGTCAGTTGATGTTTTTTTAAAAAGTGAACTTGCATTTCACCAGATCCATTAGGTGTTAGGTGACAACTTTGCAGAAAATCAAAGTATTAAAAGTGAGTGCTACACATATCCTGGGATTCTAAGTGTGGTTTGAAACGTTATGAATTACTCCTCTTGTCCAGAGTAGAGCACGTGAGAATTGGGAAAAGGAAACTGTGATGTCTTTCGAACAGGACAGAGGTTGTGCAGAGAAATGAGAGGGGAGGTGCATATCCATATATCACTCATTGCAAGCAATCAGTGAATCCATTTATTTTATAGGAAACCAAAAGAATCATTGAGGCTTGGGCACCAAGAAGATGAGATAGGCCAAATTCATCGCCATTTCACACAGGTATCATAGAGAATTATACTGTAGAGTTATATACAGTTCATGATGGTGTGGTGAACCCCTGAGAATGAAATGAGTCTATTCTTCTATATGACCTTAAGTGCTGCTACTTGGCATCATATGGTTTCCTGTGAAAGTACCCCAAATGCTCTCTAGATTCTCTAATAATGGAAACAACTATCATGTCCACAGGTTCTGCACAAAGCTTGCTACACAGGAATTGTTTTAGAAAATTGTGTCACAGGAACATCCTCAGGTAAAATTACCAATCCTACCATTAGTGAATAACCTTTAAAGTGTATCATGTCACATAGTCATTATTGATTAGAGAATACATGTGATTAGTTAATACAAGTGATTGCTGCTAACTTTAGAAACATGGCGAGAATAAGATTGGAATATGTGTCTATGAGTGCATGTGAGCTTGTGTGCTTTGTAATTGATAGTTATGTGTCTTAGATACTGTTGATTATGGAATACCAGGTCACTACTACCCTCATTTGGACCTAGTTGCCGTGGATAGTGCCAGCCCTAATCGTTTATTCATTTGTTGCATTGGTCTATGTTGCTAATGGTTATTGAATAATGGTATAGACTTTCAGAAGAATTCCAAGAAGATATAATAGACACCAGAAGTGCCGGACACCATTCAGAACACGTACTTCAGTGCTTGACCCGTTGCTAGACAACGGAGAGCATTTGCTTTGCTCTGGTGATGTCTCAATACTAAGTTGTCTTTTGTCTTAAAATATAATTGATGGGTTTATAAGATGGGAAGAATATAATTGATAATCTCATAAATTAAAATTCAAACATCACAGTCCTATATATTTGAGTATGCTTGTATATCAAAGATTAAAACCAATTAAACATAGTTTTCAATAAAATTCCAAAACTCTGATTGAGATTAAAACACTACCTTTAAGATGATATTTCTAAATATCACTTTCCCTAGTGTCAAGACACTGAGACCCAGTTAATTTTAAAATGCTTATTAGTCATAAAGGTGCTATAAATTCAGATTCAAAAATTCCACAGTAATTTTCCTTTTAAACTATAGCTCTATTTAAATATGTGGATAATACATTGTTTCTTGTGAAGTATAGATGTATATTTATATATCCATGAATAAATATACATATAAATAATTTTATTTATGTTAAGGTGCTTATTTAGAAAAGATGTTGAAATGTAATTATTGTGGTAGGACATGTGTGATAGGTGCATATGAGCTGCAAAGAAGAGAAAGCCTAAAAGGGATACTCACAGATGTTCAAAAACCCGTATTAGATGTGAAATCAATACAGTTAACAGATTCAGCCTTCCACTTCATTACATTTTTAGTATGTCAGTCAAGAAACTTAATGGTTTTAACTGCTCATCATTTCCAAGATGCGTTTAATAGCCTCTACTGATCCCCTCGGACAATAATTTAGTGGCAAACTGCATCTAATTTCTCTCCATCTCAATTCGAGTTACCTATTTCTTCAAATAATGAAGTGACTTCACGAAAGAGGAAGAATCCATGCAAGTAACTCATCAATCAATGTCAGTCTAACCAACTCCAATTTAAATTTTCAGTATGGCATTTCAGTAGAAATTCCTTGTAACACCTGCGTCTAAGAACAAGTTAAATAGTTACTATGTAGTAAATGGAATCTATGAGATATCACTGCTTGCCTTGAGAACAGAAATCTGTGATTATATATGGATATGTGTTTTATAGGATAACAGAGCATGTTACAATAAGACCTTGTTGTATATTAACCTTGAAGTGACATATTAGTCAAATCTTTAATAAAAGCAATCACATGTAATACCATCATCAATTTGAGGATAGGATGTGCGGGAGAGGAAAGAGGGAGAAAGAAAGAGGGGAGGAAAGAGGTAGGAAAGAGAAAGAAGAAAAGAGAAATGGAGCCATGGTCTAACAAACTGCAAAAATGTGATTATAGATGGCAGGATGACAGTCAGAGAGTATGCTAGTCTTGTCCCTTATCTGACTTTGTTGAGCATCTTGAAGTGACTCTGCTCCTAGATGCAGTGTATCAAAACTGGAAATTCATATTTGAAGGTGTGTGACCATAGTTTCTGTCATCTGGGTTCATGATTCTGTCAACGGTAATAACTAATGTGTTAGGACACCTCAGGCTGATTTTCATTCTAAAAAATCAGTGATTCGGCCGGGCGGTGGTGGCGCACGCCTTTAATCCCAGCACTCGGGAGGCAGAGGCAGGCGGATCTCTGTGAGTTCGAGACCAGCCTGGTCTACAAGAGCTAGTTCCAGGACAGGCTCCAAAACCACAGAGAAACCCTGTCTCAAAAAACCAAAAAAAAAAAAAAAATCAGTGATTCGGTGCCTTAAAATTCTAACTACTGATTGCTAATTATGTTAGGATGTGAAAATGATGATGGTTTCCCTTAGAGACATCTACAATGTTTACTTATTATTATTATTATGAGTGTTTGCTATCACGTGTGTATGTGTACCATATGAGGGCCTGCTACCCCTAGACATCAGAAGGAAGCATTTGATCTCCTGAGCCGTGGAGTTTCTGGGTTACCACATAGGTGCTATGTAGGGAACCTGCGTCCCCCACAAGAGCAGTAGCTGCCCTCAACAGTTGAGCCATTTCTTCAGACCCATATTAAACTTTCAATCACAGATTGGTGTCTATAAATCTGCTATGATTTTTTTATAATAGATCCTTTCCATGTTTTTAATTATGAGCATTTTGGTTCATCTGGTTAAATCCAGTAATATTTTAAGTTTTGTATTATGCTCTTGAGCAAGAAGTAAGTCATAGAACATATGGACAGTTGCTCCCAGATATTTATTTTTCTTTCCCTTGTATCTCTGCACTTTTCTGGCTACAATGTGCTTTCCTGAGTTCCCAATGCCATTATTATTATTATTATTATTATTATTATTATTATTATTATTATTATTATTTTAGTCTGACTGTTCTAACATCTTGAAAGTTTCAATAATCTACCCAAACAAGAATATAATCTAAGAGTTCCAAAGAAATGCTTTAGGAGGATAAAGACATGCCACAGACTAAGAACGCTGAATGAGCTGATATTTTTCAGCCATTACACTGATGGTTCACAGCAGGGAATTTGAAATGGAGACAAATGTTAGTGTCAGTGAATATGCAGTTGAGCATCTGAATATTTAAAGAATTTTTTTTAAATGACTGAAAAGTACAATGAGTTCTAATGTTCTTAAATTGTCAATTTAACAGCTATTACTTTTAAAAGACAAAAGAAATGCCCGATTTTGAAAAAAAAATAAAAAGGCATTATATGTGTTGTCATTCAAATAATGACCTATAAGTCATATACCCTCAAGTGGGGACAAAAATTTGAAGATGATTCTCTTTATCTGCTTAATAATTCACATGTGATCTGGGCTAAGCTTTAAAGATGATAACAGGAATGTAAGCAGTCATCTGCAGTGATCTGAATGGATTTTGCCCATAAAGCTCATGTCCTGTAAGGAGAAATTTGTACTCCAATGGTTTCCTGAAAGAATGATTTACATGCAAGTCATTTCTAGAACTACTCACAGTTATTGATAATAAAGTTCATGCGTTGATTGCCTTTTGGTTCTTTAATCCTGTAGTTAACAGCTCCAGTGATATTTATATGAAATCTGTTTCTATTCTGTATGAGTAAAGCAACATCAAAAAGCCTACTGGCGATGTAATTCTCACTATAATGAATCTTGACTAAACTATACACATTTAGGAGATATGATGGTAATTTGGCAAGGAGGAAGCGAAAAAACTGTTGGATAGATTTCTAGGAAGATACCACAGGAGTGTTAAAGGTTTTGCTTGAGATAAATAATTATTATACCTTCATTTTGCTTTTAGTTTCAATAGACACCTTTTTGTTAATACAGGATGCACTCAACAGTGCCATTGTGTATGCAAGTATTCATAAACAATATATAGGTACAGCTGTATAAAATAAACATAATCTGTGACATGTCTACCATATAACTTATGTATTATTGAGTATATGCAAGTATACGTGGTTATCTGCTACATATATTATAGTTAAATATAAACAACCCTAATGAGATACAGGAAAGTTGAAGTAGTCTAATAATTATATTGATTAAAAGGAGTGACCTCAGGATAAGATACTGCTTGGAACATCCTTAAACGTTTTCACTAAGACCACAAACTGCTAACATAACTTCAAGAAGCATATGAATTGTATTGAATTTCAATTTTTAAAACAATGCCAAGAAATGAAATGTGTGGTGGAGATTCTTGAGTCTTGTTGGAGTTCTCGAATATAATTTTTTATTTAACAACTATCTTTAGTTATTTTTTGATATGAATATTTTGTGCGCATGTCTGTACATCATGGGCATACCCAGTGCCCAGTGAAATCAGAAAAGGGTGTTGGATTCCCTGACACTGGAGTTAGAGAAGATTTACACTGCCTGGTGGGTAAAGGGAATGGAACCCAAGTACTCTGAAAGAGCAGCCAGTGCTCTTAACCACTGAGGCACCTCTCCAGTCTCCGAGATGGCAACTCATTTACACTGAGTATAGAGAAGTTAACTGTTTTTGTGATGTAGAAAAGTGAAGCCCAACAATAAAAGTTGAGAACTTAAACTAAGTTACACATAAAGTGTTTGTTTTAACAAATCTCATGTGACATTTATATATCAGTGGCTTCTTGAGGTTATACAAACTTGATGATGCTGACCTTAATACATCACCCCAGATAAGACAGGTCTATTTATTTAGCTATAAAGGCCAGCTGACTTTGAAGTTTAATTGCACTTTATGTTTTGTTTTTCTGTTTTTTCTGAAAAATATTTTATGGTATTTTCAAGAAAGATATGAAAGCATGGTAAATAGGCACAAAATCCTTAGAGATTTAAAAGAAGCCCTTATCGTAAATGTGAGGAAGGATGGTTAAGCATATAGCAGGTCTGGAATTCAAGCTAGCCTTTAATGTGTAGTTGTTAAAGATGAGAAAATAGACTCTTTGCCAAAACCAATTGCTAAAAAATGATTAAACATTTAAGATTTACTTTGGTGGAAAAATACAGTGCTTAAGGAAGACAGAAGAATTTGATGAATCAGGAAATATTAATATGAAAAGATTTGATGGGTAATGTATGGCGGTGACCTTTCTAGAACAAGCTGGTAAGGGGGGGGCAGCTGCCACATTCTCAGACAAAGGCTTCAAATGATGACAACTTCAAATAAAACTAGTACGAGCAATGCCAATGGGAAGTAAATGAAGACAGAGGCTCATCACATGGTGAGGACAGAAGGTACTTTTTCATAATGTATGAGACTACCATTACATTGCTGCTTTGTTTGGTTGCATGCCAGAAGCAACTAAAATTTTGTTCCACCAATTTTAGAAAAACAGTGAGGTGTCGCTCATGACACCCAAAGACATCTCAAAGTCCAACAACTTTTTTTTTTCAAAACGATTGTCTATAATTCAGTTTGAATCAAATATTATAGCACTTGGAATGCTGAGGCAGGAGGATTATGAGGCCAAACCTACCCTTGGGCCGAACCTCTAAAAAATCAAATATGAAAAGAAAACTGTTCACAAAAAAGGTATTTTCAAAATAATTTTTTTAAAAAAACTGAAGAACTTGAGTCATTTCAGATAGAAATCATGCAGCGTGAACAGTGACACTTGGTTAACTGCCAAAGAGCCAAAGAGTCAGGAGCCAGACACCTGAATCCTAAAGTGAAATCCTTTTTGCTATTTAATAACAGTGTATCATGGAGCCAAGGCACACATATAATATGAACATGACTTTTATCAGCGTTGCATATAAATATTTAAATGCAAATAATCATATAAAAGCTGTTACACAGAAAAAAAAACCTCTAAGTAGCTAGTAGATGTCGCTTCTACCAGAAACAGAATTCTTTGTTCATTTCCAAATTTCTGTTACCTTCCTAGACAATTAGAGAAAAATATACTTTTTCTTCCTAGTTCCAGGACTGTTTGAATAATTTGAATAAACGTTATATATGAAGGGATGTCAATTCTGTACTTACAGAATGTCTACCAGGACATTGAAGAAATCCTTATCAGAATTCCGTTTATAAATCTCACCTGGCAAAGACACACCCTTGTAAAAGAGAAGAAATTTGTCTACAAATAAAAATTGAGACTTGCCACCTTCTTGTATACATAGAACTTTTTTCACTGTTTTATTTCTGTAATAGGCAGAGGCCAAGTTATTGTTCCATTCCTATAGACACACCACAGGTAGAATCTTCAGGAAGCCTATTTCCTGGCTTCTGCTTGCTTCACACTGATTTGAGACTTACATATCCTTCAGGTTCATCTTTCTGCACACAAAATCTCTGCTTTCTATAAATAGATAAGTACCAGAGAAGCAGGTGTCTTCAGCTCGTGCCCAACCCAGAGTGTTTCCCATGGCGATAATGTAGCTAAGTCCCTGCTGCCTTTTTCAAAGTTGGCTTGTACTGTGGGCAGTGGGAGGAATCGATATCTGATATTTGTAGGTTTAATAGAGCTATAAAGGACATGTATAGATTGCTCTTATAAAAGAACCCCGTTACCATTTGTTAGAAGAGAAGGAAACAACAATCTTTTCCAGACAGCTAAGAGGGCAGATTTTTCTACATGACAACAAAAAGATCCTACCTTGAAAGATACAATCTCTTTGGGGAAGCAATTTATTGTTTCTCTATTTCAGGCCTTTAAATGCTAAGCAACTGCCTAGGGTAAACTGGTTGATTTTGGAAGTAGTATAAATTAAGAGAAAAAAATTAGAAATCTGTTCTCTTAACGTAAGTTTCACAGAAGTCAGAAGTCCAGGCAACCCTGATGCAGCAAATGCCAGAAGGTCCCATCCAATTAATATTTGATAACAAAAGCTAGTAGAAGTATGTATACCCTTAGGAGTCAGGGAGCTTAGGTCCAAATCTATAAATGTATCTCAGACTATATGGACAAGGTTAAGACTTTTAAAGACTTTGAATTTGAATTACCTTATTTTATATTATTGAGGTCATATAGGTCCTACTTTGCTGTAAATATTAATAATGATTTATTCATTGTTCGTAACAAAAATAAAATTCTTTCTAAATATTAACCAAATTGTATAGTATGCATTGGACTATGATTATTGGTTAGGAACACAGTAAAATATTTCCAAAAGAATAACAATCCAAGGAGGCAAGAGGAAACACAAAGAATCAAGAACAAGAGTCCAAAATGGGTGGAGTGTTAAAATTGCTGAAGGGTAAACATATGTGGTCTTAAAAGCCTGTGTCTTTTCTCTCCTTTAACGCTCACAAAGAATTTATGGCATCCTGTACTCATTCTACAAAACAGAATAAATTTAAAGGGATAAATGTGAGTATTGGAAGCATAGTTGTTAATTATTTCAGAATCCAAAAGAAAGAGATTTCCAGAGTAATGTTTGTGTGATGAAGAGACAGAAAGATTTAGGAGTATCGTAAAGTCCTACAGTTGATAGGACAGGGGAGGTTAGGGAGACTGTAACAAGGCTGTTGATGGGGCTGACCTGCACACCTGTGCCTTGGGTGCTGGCCTCTGGGACAAGAAGCGCTGTGACACATAGAACTGGGCTGGGCTAGTGTGTGTGCATAGCTGTGTAGGGTGGGTGAGTGACTCTGGGGCTTTAGTCCCTTACTGTATTCCCAGTGTGTCACTATATCCTTGGCAGGCTTCTACCGGCTAACTATGGTCCTAGGCTAGAATTTCTCTCCATCTTTCTTTTTCCTTTATATTCTTGTATCCCAGGTTGTTAAGTTCTCACTATATATCTATTAATGGAATCAGCCAAGATACCTAAGTGTCCCTATTTATTTATTTAATTTTTATTACAATATTTTGAATACAATCTATTCTCATTTTATATAGCTATATGTTATATAGCTATATAAACTATATATTATATAGCTATATAAACTATATATAGCTATATACTATTTAGCTATAGTTCCCACTCTTCTCCTCCTCTCCCCCTTCCCTTACCTCCCTCCACTCCATCCCTCACCCCCATCCACTCCTCAGAAAGGGAATGACTTCCTATGGGGAGTCAACAAAGTCTGATACTTCACTTTGAGGCAAGATAAGAAAATCCCCAGAAATGGGCACCTAATGTTCCCGAAAAGCAATGGCTATTTCCGGTGATTTTCTTATTTATTTTCTTTTCTATTTCTGCCTAACTTAGTTCTTGCAAACCTAGACTTTCATTTTAAGGCATTCAAAATAATTACCCTAACCTACAGATGAGATTGTCCCATGACACTCTTTCCGAGAAATGGATGTGTGCATTGAAATTTTTCTCTTACTCACTCACATGGTGCTTGGAAAGGAGAGGGGAGATTAAAAATCATCCCTAGCAGCAGCAACAATAAACATTTCAGCTACAATGAACCAGAAGAGACACCTGACCTTGAAGATCCTATAATTAATATTCACTCTGTGGTTCCGCTGACATTTATCTCCCAGGAGCACCTTTAATGCCCTTACACATACACACGTCCCAGAGAAAGACTGATAATCACACAGGGCAGAAAACCTGGCTTGTCCCATATCACCAGGAAGCATCTCAAAGGCTCTTGGTCTGTTGACTGAACCACCCTGAGGATTAAGTTTATTTTATTTTCAGTATTTAAAAGATAAGAAGTTTATTAACCACTTGGAAGATTCAGGCTTGTTCAGAGATAGCAGCAACAGACTTGGGTAGTAAATCACAGGTGTAGAAGAGAGGTTTTTAGGAAAAACCTAACCTAATGACACCCACCTACCCACCAGCTGTTCTCCCTTTCCCTCGGCCAGTGCCTTTGCTTATATTCCCATTGATGATCAAAGTATGACATCACTTGGAAGGACATGACATTAATTTGCATTCAAAGGACACTTATTGTCTTAAATAAATGTGGACTGAAGTAAAGAAAGTTCTGGCAATAAATGAATACCAGATAAGTATTTCAGAAATTATTTTTGGGAGAAGGGTTAGGTTCAAACCTTGGATCTCAACAACTTTGAACCTCAATTTAATGTAAGATTGTCAACCTTCCAAACTTCTTCTTAGCCTCAAAAGTCACAAGGATACACATGTATGCTGTCTCCATGTAAACAAGCAAACAAACAAAAAAAACATGTGATTCATAAATGCTCATTTGTAGCCTAAATCATCTAGCAAGCTTGTTGAAAATGTGTATGTGACATAATTAAAATTAATTTTAATACTATATATTTCACTTAGATATTATATAGCATTTCAACTTGCACTTTCATGTTATATTTTCGCATAAAATCTGTGTTTTATAATTACAGCAATCTTTAATTGAGGAAATCCAATTTCCAATTGATCAGCCACCACTGTTATGAGAGGCCATCATTATGAATGAGCAATGCAGATATAGGCAACTCTAGAAGAACCAAACATTTGTGATGGGAATGGGGAAAGCAGTTAAATCATTTCAAAGAGAAAGGAAAAAATACACTATAAGAAAAATAAAGTCATTCAGCAATACCTATTCCAAGTTAATGGTTTATTAAGCTTATAAATTTCAATACCAAAACATTGAGTGATCTGTCAAAAACATTACGCTGTACTTAAATATTATGTGCTGGCCTACATCAAACTACTAGAATTAAAAAACAAACATTTATGGTAAACCTAAGATTATTTTTAAAGTACAGATTGATTGAACCCCTGGAAAAATAAAATACTGATTTTATTTCATGGCAAAATGCTTATAAATTTGTTAAAGGAAAACTTTATGGTTAAGATGAAACAATATTGGTTCAATATGCTCCTCTAAATATAAGTTAGCATGTCTCATCCAGGCTGTTATAACCCAATAATGTCAGGCTTAAAAATATGTTACAGATAAGATTTCTGCACCAACTTTTGACAGTGGTGAGCTGATAACTATTTTCCTTTTCCTTTTCTCTAAAATTGTTACATTTGATCTTACTTTTATAAACACAGCTTTGTGCTATGAATATTAAATTACATTCGATCTTTCTAACAAATTTTGATTAGTTATCCTCAAACCTATGTGATCTTGAAATTGTAGATTGTACCCATCTTTGGAAGAGGATCTTTGCAGATATGATTAATATAACTGATTTGAGCCCTAAATCCAACATGAGTGCTTTCATTGTTAAAAGAAGGAAAACACACAGAGACTCAGAATCAGGAAAAATGCGATGGGATGATCCTTAACAGCCTGGAGACAGTAGCCAAGAAATATTGTTCTTTGCCACAATGCACGTGCAACCAACAAAAAGGTTAGTGAAGACTTTATTCCCCCAGAAACTAGAGATGGAGTGTGTCCCTACTGACACTTGGGTTCCGTACCAACAGGATCAGGACAGTGAGAAACCATTTTTCTACTATTTTAAACCACACTGTAAGTGATGTTTTCTTAGATAGGTGAGTTAGTATGATCCCCATAAGAATAAAGCAAATGTTGGGTGATGATGACATGCTTTTATTTCCAGCACTTGAGAGGCAGAGGCAGGAGGATCTCAAATAAGCAAACAAGAATGAGAATGGGAAAGTCAGCTGAGATTCCAGCCTGGAACCCAGACCTTTTGTTTATAATCTTGTTCTAGCTACAGGAAGAAGAAGGGTAGTTACGCCTAGTCTGCTACTTAGCACAGAAGACTGTGAGTTTAGAATCTAAACACAATGCTGAAGAGTCCACCAGCTTATTGATGCATCTGTGTCTGACTTTAAGCTCTACAGATTCCAAGTTTGTCCTTTGTGACGGTCAATGCTTACAAGCTACAATTTCAAAGTCCCTTATAGATTTAGCAGGATAAATTTAATTTATTGGGTAAACTTTATGGCATCTGGGTGTCCTGAATTCACAGTTCCCTTTCTCCCAGCTTGGTCTAATGTTTGGAAAGGGCTCAAAGGAAAGGGATCTTGGAAGTCAGCAGTCAAATGTATCTTTAATTCTGTAGCCTTCACTTGGCCCTAAACCAGGCTCCTGTATATGTGATTGTAATGCACTGCTACAACACTCAGTGTGAACCTATAGATCATTATGATTGGCATCCCATTAGGATTCTGCCTCCAGTTTAATGAACACAGGCAAAATACACATCAGCGAGCTGGTTGGCTCTCAGCGAACACTTAGCTTGGCATTGAGCTGACACTTTTGGATGGGATCCTTGTAAACTCTTGGCACCTGGAAAACTGGGCTGCAGATCTGAAACCTGCTTTTGAGTCAGGTTTTCTTTATTTTTTTTCTGATATCAGTCTCATCAAATTACGCTTTACAGAACTGACTGCAAGGTTTGTGAAAACTAGGGTTTTGTATGGCTGGCAAGAATTTGAACACATGTTCACAACAATTTGCAAGCAACTGCAGCACATCCATAAGGGATATAGCCCTGATGAGTTTGTCAGGAGGAGAACTTCATGCTTCGAACTATGTACTGAAGACCTAAAGGAGAAATATATCAGCTTAAAGAAGTAGGAAAAGATTTCATATTAACATAATCATATGACAAATAGAATCAGTTCATGGGATAACAGAAAATTACAACAATAACAACACCGAGGGCTGACGATTTGATAAAAGCGGTCAAATATTTCAGTCATCACAACTGTCACATGGAGGTGTACTGGGACATTCCCATTCACAGCTTTTTTTTTTCTCCTTACAATATAGCTGCAAGATTAATAATATCTTCTGCTTACTTTTGAAGGAGCTGACTTACAAAATCTAACCTGCCTCAGTTACAGGATCAATGAACGAGCCAGAATTTAAGTCTTGACTTGTGACTCATGTATAAACATCTTTCACTTTTTCCATTCATGACTCCTTCGGCACAGATCACAGATTTAAATATGGTGACCCTTCATGGTTTCTGGCATGGACAGTGGGCTCAGAGTTCCACAGCCCAACTTCCAGATTGTGAAATCAAAAAAACTATATATAGCTATATATCTATATCTATATCTATATATCTTCTGGGAACTAATGGCAACATTATACCTTTCATTTTAACACCTATGACTATCAGGAGTAATTGTCATCACCTTAAAATCTTTCCATTTCAAACCAGGGCAATTCCCCTGGCTGTTATGTTATATGATCACAATCTGTGTCCCCAGCCTAACTGATTATGGTTATTTTTTGATCCCTAGCAGGGAAGATTGTACTAAAATGGGAAAAGTTTCCATGGACTAGAAATCACTTGTGCCTATGTCTGTCTCTGCCTGACATCGTCCTCCAACATAGAAACAGTAATAAAATGCAAGAGCTTTAAAATTAAAGATTAATTATTCATCACATTATTGACTTAGGAGAGAAACATTTACAATTTGTCACTTCAATAGACATCATAATAGAACCCAAATTTAAAAGCAGTCCTAGAGAAGCAATTTAAAAGCAAGTTCTATTTAATTTTGACTGGCTCCTATATCTAGTTAGTCATGATTTGAAGCATGATTAATAAAAACTCAGATAGAGAAATTGGGGTTCAACCTGAAGATCCTAAAAGCAAAACAGCCAGCCACTGGCTCTTACCTCGACCTCAGTTTGAAATGGTGATCCTACCTCTCAGGAATCTCAAAAGGACACTATGTCTGAGAGCTGTATTGTTCATTTTATATTCTTCTGTAGGTCTGGGATCACATGCATACACCACTAGGATTAAAGGCATGCATCACTTGATTTGTATGGCAACTAGGGTGGCTACTGGGATTAGTTGTGTGTTACCATAATCTGGTCTGTAAGGCTAACTAAAGGGACTGTTTCACTCTCAGATCATCAGGCAGTCTGTATTTATTAAGATACATTTGCAATGCCTCTACAATGATTTATCTCATTTCCAGCCCCCCCTTCTTTTTCTCTACTTTCTGTTATTCCTATTTTTCTCCCTTTCTTTCCCTGACAAAGTTCAACTAAAGCAACAATAAACAGGATTAAGCAAACTCCCATATGATAGGAGATAATCTTGCCACCTCCCACACATCTATGCATCATTACTACAGAGGATTAATATAAAACATCTGCATATAACACAAAGAAAAGAGAATCACTATGTATTTCAGATTTCCCTGGCTCCTGTGATCCTCTTGCATCATTCTTCTGAGTGCTGCAAATACAGGTATGTGCTACCATGTTGGGTCTTTGTTTTTAAATATTGCAGAACAATTAATACTAAAAGCTAAAGTATTTTGTGCATAAAACTATTAATAATTTATACATTGATTTTGTGCTAGTTCCTGGAAAGCTAATTTCTTGTTGAAAATGATAAATCCAATCCCCACATATGATATGCAGAAATTTATTTTACAAATATGTTAATTTTTCCATTAATATTAGTCATCATAAAAACATATCTCAGTTAATTGACAATTAAATCCTAATGGGATTCTTATGTCTTATGTCACTAAGAATGTTCAGCCATAAGACCCCACCTATTAAAAACGTTCAGCATTGAGAGACCTTTTAATATGTTATCAAAGTTTGTTGAATTCTAAAGGAAACCAATTAGCCTTTCTTTCCATATTTTGTTCTTGTTTTTGAGACTTGTGTCTGATCCACCATCAACTGACCTGACACCAACTTTGCCATCATAATAATTTCAAATATTCACTCTAATCACTTTGCAAATGAAAACATGATTGTTGGAAACAAAATCAGGTGATTAAAGAAATTATCTGGACACAAAAACAATAAAATTGATTTACTAATTCACTAATCATGAAGAAATATAATATAACTTATATATTTCATCTCCAGCACACACAGAGTACAAATATTATTCTATTGGTATCTTAGTTAATTGAATATTTATAAAGTAACAATGTAGTAGTCCAAATAAGAAGTAATATATTATTTTTTGATCATAAGACAAAAATTTATTTAGTGTTACAAAGATTACAATAGGCAATATTAGAGACTAAGCCAGTGAAATATTCTGAAATTTCAATGACTCTCACTAATGTGTGTGGGGGAGAATAAAGTATATAAAAGAATCATTTAATGGTAATTACGTTACTCCTAAACCATAACTCTCATGTTAGCCTTGCCTACTGAGGTGATTACAGGTGAGTAACCACTTGTTTAACAGTTCTGAAGAGTTAGTATTCTTTTTTTTTATTTGATCCTCATCTTGACAGGATTAAAAGACTTTAGTGGAATATTTAACTATATCAAGATGTGTTACATTTGTTTAGGCTGAAAAATATTACTTTAATTGCATAAAGGTGTGTTGCATTTGTTTATGCTGCATTTATTTAACAATGTAAGGATGTGTGTTTAATTATGTAAAGATGTGTTACTGTTTCACCTTGCCTGCCTAAGGCACCCTATTGGCCTGATAAAAAGCTGAATAGCCAATAGCTATGCAGGGGAGGAATAGGCAGGACTGAAATGAAGAAACAATAAGGAGGAGGAAAAATCTAGAATGAGAGAAGAGAAATGAAGAAAATGAGGGAGAAAGGGAGAAATATGCCTGACACCAGAAGCCAGACAGCTACCACCCAGACGTGGGAAACAGCAGGAAACTTTTGTAAGACATACATACATACAAACATACATACATGTATGCATGCATACATACATACAGGAAGGAAGGAAGGAACAAACAAAGGGAGTAAAGAAGGAAGAAAAGAAGGTTAAAAAACTTTGAGGCAAAATGTAGATAAAGAAAAAGAGATTAGAAAAAGAGCTAAGACTGAGCATTTATAAGTAACAATAAGTCATGATTTGCAAGGTCGTTGGGTCCTCCCCCACCAAAAAAAAAAAAGAAAGCCTGGTAAAGGAGATTTCTGACTACTTGTGGCCATGAGATATTAGAGAAGACCTAGAAGCTCTCCTATCATTACCTTTAACCTTCTCAGCCTGTGAAAAGGTAAAATAAATAATACTTAATTTTATAGACTTCAGAAATAATAATAACATTTCCACAATCAAGGAATAGCCTCTAAGCCTCTAATATGCAAGGATATTCACTGACATATTTGCTATACCATACAAGCAGAACCCTGCCATAATTTAAAAATAATACACAAAAGATAAGAATGTAACTACAGTTCTACACGTATGTTATTCATTTGTAAGTTGCTCAATATGAGATGTAGCTTTCACCATCTTTTCATGTTCAGAATATAGCAGATTTAACGTTACTCACAAGTGTTAACTACAAAAGAGTTTTACAAATAATTGTGTTGTGATTCAGCAAACAGGATTTGTATTGTAACTTGGGCCCTCAAGCCTGTATGTGGTCCATTTTAACATGCTTTATGATTAAATAGCCGTAACAGCATTTTAAGGGACCCCCCACATAATAATTCAAAAATTCGCCACATGTGGTATGAAAAGATTAGACATGTCTTTGTCAGTCAGGGACTTAAATCCTGCCTGATAATACTGTGGAGAAATTACACACTACAAAAGCAAGGCAGAAAGGGGAAAGGTTTAGCAAAAGGAAGATATAATCATATGATACATGCCTTTATACAAAGCAGGCTTTTCGATTCTAGGCTATCACTTTATAAATTCTATCTTGGACTGTTGATCTCTCTGAATGATTACTGCAGAATAACAGTTGCTAGTGATTTATATTTCAGATGTATTTGCATCAGGCTTATTCCTTGAAAATACAATCTTTCTAATGGAGCTGATTTCTCAAATAAAATGAAAATCTGGACGTTAAATTTGTATGAAAGCTGTGCAATGTCAGCAGACAATTACTACATCACATTTGTGGAAAAAAACAGCCGTAGATGCAGCAACTAAATGTAAACCCAGATGAGATCCTGCTTTCAAAAGATAAAATGGTTCTGCTAAAGGAAAATATTGACAAAACTTCTCCTCTTGGGTCTCTCAATTCTAGCCACATAATGAAACACATCTCTGTACTTCCTCTAAAAATACAGACAGCAGGCTTATAAACAGTGGAGATGGGAGAAGACTGAATCTCTTGGGTATGCCATCTTCCTCACCATTTGGTGTGTTATTAAATAATGTTAGTGATGTTTTTATATTGCTAGAATGTCATTTACTGCAGCATTTATTAGCTATAATAATGCAATTTACTTATTCTAATGTCAATAATAAATGTAGCAAGTGAGCTGCAGGGTAACTTATAAATGAGCTGAAAGGTTTAGTTTTATGTCTGCTCTCTAAAGGATATTCCGTATGCACATTCTGCTGATATAGGCTGAATCGTTTCTATCTACCTATCTACCCAGGAAGAGATAAATGAACCAATGACAACTCTTGGGAAACAGACTGAAGTTATAGTGAAGTTCACAACTGCAAAAGAACTGATCTTCAGTTTATACTAAGAAAGAACAGAGGGCATTTAAAATGAAACACTGTTAATAAACACCGAGAAAAGAAAAAAAAATTGGTCTGGTGTGGGACAATTCTATATTCTGTCAATTATATTTTAAATAAACACTGATTGGCCAGTAGCCAGGCAGGAAGTATAGGCTGGAAAACCAGACAGGAAGTAGACATGGGGCAATGAGAACTGGAGTATTCTGGGAAGAAGGAAGCTCTTTCAGCAGTGTTGCCCAGATCATGGAAGAAGCAGGCTGTAACCTGTCCCGCTGAAAAAGGTACTAAGCCATGTGGCTAACATAGATAAGAATAATGAGTTAATATAAGTTATAAGAGTTAATAAGAAGCCTGGGCTAATGGACCAATCATTTTATAACCTAACATAATATGACTCTCTGTGTGATTTTCTTTGGGGGCTTACCAGCTGTGGGAATTGGACAGAACATAAACCCCAACAAGTTTGTCCTCATGTTACAGTGGTCATGTTGAGAAAGCCAGGCTGGCTTAAACAAGTTTATCAGAAATGCAAAATGATTATGACCAATTAGCCTTGAATAGTATGTGAAAATAATTCTAGAAAATATAAGGATTGGATATGATGAATAGATATGAAAAATTTAGATATTCAATAGAAGTATGTTTTAAAAGGAAACAGTCATGTTTATATTACAATATTATAGTAAATTTACAAGAACTTTCTGTTTTTAATGTTGAGGTGTTTTTACATTTATTATGCTTAAAATAAAGTAGGTTGCATATATATATATGTATTGGACAAATTAGGATATTAATATATTATGTACTTATGAGCATGTATATATTATACTGTTAAGTTCCAAAAGTGACAGAAATAATTATTAACTGTTACTTTTAAAGTTTGCATGAAATATGGTAGAACATGTTTCATCAAAATTAGGTTTGGTTAAGTGAATTTATTTTATTTTTATTTACTTACCTTGTGCAGTTTGAAAAATAATTTCAAACTATTATTCAGTCTGTAGTTGAACTCATGACCACCTTCATGCCTTAGCTTTGTCCCTAGGTGCTGGGATCATAGGTATGAACTGCCAACCCAATCATAGGTTATTTTCTTACATAATTAGATATATAGATATTTAAGCTATAGTTAATATATAGTATTATACATAATATATTATATAATATGCTTGATTCATGTTTTACTCAATTTTATTAATTAAAAATACTAAACATTCATAAAAGCAATCAATTATCTATATGTGAACTGTGGTGTTTTGAATGAAAATGATCCTCATAGGCTCATATGTTTGAATGCTTGGTGGCCACTTAGCAGAATTGTTTGGGAAGGATTAGAAGGTGTGGTCTTCTTGCATGATAGGAAGCTTTGTTGGAGGAGGTGTGCCACTGGTGGTGGACTTTGGGGTTTCAAAGGCCTAGGTCAGGCCCATGTCTTTCTCTCTGCTTGCTGCTTATGGATAAGGATGAAAAATTCTCAGTGTGCCAGTCCAATGTCTGTCTGCTTTCCACCAAGATGACCATAGGAAGCCCTCTAGTACTGTAGAAAGCCCCCAAGTAAACGTTTTCCTTCATAAGAGTTGCTATGGTAGGATGTCTCTTCACAGCAATAGAAACCTAACTAAGACATGAGCTACAAAGAGTTAGTCAGTGAAGAAACTGATGACTCAAACATGTTACCAGACAGTGTGATTAATAAACTGCTTATTTGTTTATTTTGAAGCATAATCTTACTATGTAAAGCAAGGTATCCTCAAACACATTATTCCACTGCATCGATCTTCCAAGATCACAAGTGTGTGTCTCCATATTAGTTTTAGTTAGCTGCCTTAAATTTCTATTATGTTATTTATTTGTGTGTCTATACGTGTATGTATATATGTAAAGGGGCATGCATACATCACAGTACAAGTGTGGATGGAGGTCAGGCAAGTACTTATAAGAATGTTGGAACTCTTTTACCAACATGTGAGTTTCAGGGTGGAGCTTGGGTTATCAGGTTTAATGGTTAGTATCCTCAGCTGCTGAGGCATCTTCATGGGCCTTTGTAGTTATTTAAATCCCACAAACAACACAACATTCTTAGAAACAAATTCTGGGAATGATGCAAGCTCTATGGGTATATGAACAGAGAGACTGCATGGCCTCTTGTTTTAAGGGATTCTTTAAGGAGATGAAGACAGCAGTAGACCTTAATTACTTTGCAATTTTCAATAAAGGGCCTCAATGTTTTCATTTCACCCATGCTCCTAATAGTTACCTAGATGACTGATCCCCTCAGGAAACAGAGGGCACTATGCTTTGAGGTTACTATCCGCAATTTTGTTTTCATAAAACAACTATTTATGGGAATATTAGGGCTTATTCATTTTTCCTTTCATGGATGATGATAAAATCCTCTCTGTAATAATCATGGCTAGCAGGAAGAAAAACTGGGGATTTTTCCAATAGTCAATTATCTACCAGAATTCAGATGACATAATCTATTCTTTCTGGTCTTCATCACAGTGTCATCAAAGTCCCATGGAAGTCAGTCAACTCAAGACTGGTTTTTCACCTTTACTAGTTTGAATTTTTTCCAATTTCTATGCACATGTCTTACAAAAGCTTTACAAATTATTTTTAAGTTAATCAGAGGTTTTCAAAAAATAAAAGCAAAAGTATAATAGACAGGATTATTAATTGGAAAGGAGCTGGAATTCAGTACCTTATCATAAGTACTTATTCAGTGAATTTAACTTTTAGATTATAATGTTTTCATTAAATATAAGCAGACAAGCTGCTGGTCACTAATTCTTTCCCCAAACTATCCTCAAAATATGTATGTAATGCATTAAAAAGTAGAGAAATTTTATCATTAAATATTAAGTTTTTAGAGTATTATGCTTCTTTACTTTGTGATCACCTAATTTAATATAGTGAATAGGTTTAGAGTGACGTTTAGCCAGTAGAGCAGTTACCTATATTTCCAATGCCCCAGTTCATCTATTGGCAGCTTCTTAAGTACAGTTGATGCATATTTAATTTTTTAGTAACTTCTTGAGATTAAAGGTTCCATGCCATCAGTTTATTTTTAATATTTGACTTCTTATAGAAAAATAACAAACATAAAAAAATTAATGGAGGAGGATGAAGATAAAATAGTATTAGGCAGGGTAGTGGTATTGGACTGCTTCTTAAAAGATAAATATGTAGGCTATGGTGATGACTTGGGCCTTCTCAGTTAAAACTTTCCCATTGTGTCTTGAGTAAGGTGGCTGTCTCATTAACATGTTAGTTTGCTTTTAAAAGTGCTCAAGTTAAGTGTGTGGCTACAACAATCTTCCTTCCATAATGGCAGCTCAAGAAGTTCTGTGAGAGGATGCAAGGATATTGTAGATGAAGATAAATGCTTTTCAAATTGCCCTTCCAATTTCATACTCACACTCAGGCTGAGTGGCCACCTTGATGGGTTGAGAACTCTCCCCCGGTCCCCACTCGTTGTAGGCAACAACTCTGAAGGTGTACATGGCTGCTGGTTTCAAATTCCCCACAGTAAGCTGAAGGGACCCGGGCTGGGTTGTGTTCAAAGCTCGCTCCCTAGGAAATCAAGTTGAAGAGAGATATTATCTTAAAATGAAAGCATTAGTCCAAACTTTGTTTGGTATAAAGGAGTAATAAGCAACTAAAAGGTTGCTTACTCGCTTAATGTTGACTTTGGGATAAAGTTCAGGTATTCTGAGGTTTTGCTAGGGAAAGAAATGATGGAATGGGCCCACAAGAAGACACTGCAAACTTGAGAGAGTTCAAGTCATCATCACTCTCATTGCAACTTGCAAGCTAAAGTCCTGTTACCTACATTTTAGAATTTTGTATTCAAAAGTCATGACAAGAAAGGAGCAAATAAAATGTCTGCAATCTAGATAGGAAGATATATTCTGCAAGATCCAGCTGAAAAGAGAAATTAACGTTCAAATTATTCTACAAATTGGTTGTTGTTAGTATTGTCAACAAATTCACTCATGCATTTTCTTTTCTTTCTTTTTTTGGGAAAGCAAAATGTAGATGAAAAGTATTTCTGTTTTTATATAGAAATCTGGCTCCTATTGTTACTTTATGTTCAGGAAGAAATGACATTTCTTTTCATTTTCATTCATTTTATCATTGCAAAAAGAAATAATAATATACTTATGTCACCTTACCTTGTTCTTCAAACTACATCGACATGTGTTAATTTGTTCACTAATAGAGACATTTATCCTGTTGGAAGAGAATGAATCTATAGACCAGGATGGGATTCATAGCACACAATAAAAGAGGACAAACTCTGTGAGTAGTGGCAATGACATTCAACAAGGAAAACTAGTAAAATATTTTTAAAGGATGATTCTAGAACTCCTGCATGTGCTCACTGACCCTTAGTACATAACTGATTACACAAATTTAAGAAGAAATTCTGAAACTATTGGACTGTATCATACATTTTATTGCTACACAGTGTTTTTATAACTTCTCTCAGAGATTTTATGTAGAAGTTAATTTTGTCATTGGTTGAATATTGTCTTATTTTTGAGACAATTAAACTGACATCTATTTTTGTCTAATTGCACACTTAATTTTTCTGCTATTTTCTTATGGCAAATCTTCTAAGGACATGAGTAGTTATTCCTAAGTTATCTGAATTCATAATAGGATCCAGTAGAGACCAGTCAGCTCAACCTTAGACCTAAAACTTTCGCTCTTCTTCTACTGCCCCTTCTCCTAAAGGATTAATTAAATGCCTTATTATGGGGAAAATTGAAACAAGCAGACAGTTCTGAAAAGAAGTACTAGTGATTGGATTTTCTCAATATATTTGAAAATTTTTCCAACTTCCCTGGACACCAGAGAAATGCAAATCAAAATTATAGTGTCATTGGTGCAAATCACAATGACAATTATCAAAAAGACCAACATAATAAGGAATGAATAAGAGTAGAGCTAAGACAAGTGTAGTCATTAAAAAAATATTCACAGATTTTAACATATAATTTAACTCTTCTATTTCCAAGAATATAATCAAAATAAAAAGATATCTGCACTCCCTTGTTTATTGTTTTACTCTTCACTATGCCTGTGATATGACTACCCTAGCTGTCCATTGTAGTAATATAAGCAGCGGGGCTGTGTCCCCAGCACCCCGGGCCGCCTGCTAGCTTATGCCCCGAAATAACAACAC
>NC_022020.1:56361703-56369928 GCF_000317375.1 Microtus ochrogaster
CCACCTATGTTTTAACCTATCAGGGCAAGCAGCTTCTTTATTTAATTAACCAATGACCTTCCTCCATCAGTCCATTGTGGCTGGATGGTTAATCATAGGGTATATATACACACTTGAAATTATTTAGTCACAAAGGAAAATAGATATGGTCCTTAGGAAAGTGGTTGGAGCTGGAGATTATGTTAATGACATATAAAAAGATAAATAGCATATGCTGTGGAATGATTCTGTATTTTATGAATATGGGTGAATCCTATTAGTTAATAAAGAAACTTATTGGCAAATAGCTGAGCAGAGTAAGGTTAGATAGGAAAGTCAGACTAGGAGAATGCTGGGAGGAAGAAGGACAGGGTCTGGAGATGCCAGTCAGATGCCAAGGAGGCACGACATGTAAAAAGTGAGGTACAAAGCCAGGAGCCACATGGCAAAGCATAGGTAAGAAATATGGCTTTACTTAAATGTAAGACTTAGCTAGCTACAAGTCTTAGCTATGGATCGAGCCTTTATAATTTCTATTAAGTCTCCAAGCCAGTTATTTGGGAAGTGACTGCTGGTTATTTGGAAACAGGGGTTCTGGGTGGTGGTGGTGGGGACAAGAAAACTCCTGCCTGCAAGCATATATATGCCAGGGTGTCTTCAATTTGTGGCAATACTCCAGGATCTGCCTTGCTGATCGGCCTGCACTTAGCATTTAATTTTATGTGTCTCTTTTCAAAAATCTGCTTACAACGTCAAAGTAAAACCACAATGAAATGTCATGCAGACAATGTGTATCAGTGCTGGACTAAATCTAGGAAGGTGACTTTTGGTTTTCTCATTTACCAGTTTCCCAGTTGCCCTGGGTGGTGAAATGGACACTATACACCAACAGTCAGAAAGAATTAAATGACTGAATTTGTTAAGCCACTGAGGAAAGAGCGTGGTACTAGGCAAGCAACATGGAATCTCTTATTAGTGATTGCTGCTGTCCTTATTTTACGACTATTGTAAAATAGCAACATTCTATTCCATCTAAGGAAAGAGACTGCTGCCATGCACTTGGAACTTTCGATTTGAGTCGTTAGTATGTGGTGCAGTGAGGGATAGAGTGTACTCTGCACATGCTCTAATAAGAACCAAAGGATTGTGCATATGGTCTATATGATTAATATTATTCTGAAATCTAAATGAATACTTAGCAAATGGTCATAACTAAAGCTTCTGCTAGTCTTAAAGATGTTCTGGTAGTGAACATGGTGAGATCCCTAAGAAGATGGGATCTTGCTGATGGACACTGAGAGGAAATAAATAGCCTAATGCTACAGCCCTGCTCTCCAGTGACATCTGGCTTTCATCCTAGTGCCGGGGCTTTTGCTGCCAAGCTGACTTTCTGATTCCTTGTGGTCACAGTGGAGTGACATTATATTGCTAAAAGGATGCAAAGGCATTGTAGCAAAATGGCATTTCCTGCCAAGTTGTTCCTCATAATTGTTTAAAGCTACAAATTGGAAACTGATTGTCAGGGGCTTTTGTTAACATTTTCCTGGTGTGTATGGTTATGAATAAACTATGGGAAATTACTGTCCAACAGTAAGTGATGACTAAGTTTGGAATGACTGTTTGTGTTCTGTGGTCCTGACTAAGAGACCATTTTAAGGAGCGGCTCTCAGTGTGTCTGTATTGCAGTGGAGGTAACTAAATGTTTGCTATCTTCTCACTCTGGCCAATGCTCCTCTGCGGAGAAGCAAATATGCACAGGATCCTGAAGACGACAATGCTAGATGTGATGTCCTTGCCCCATCACTGTGTGATGGTGGTCCTATCTTCACTGCACCTTCTGGAGGGACCTAGCTCCACTGACCCTCAGTGAATGCTCTCCTGAGAACTAGAAACACAGAACTCCCAAATGCACACAGTTCAGGTGAGGCTGGAGCAGGAGATACACTTTCAGACAACAAGCCCTCCTCACTTCTTTGCTCTCAACTCAGAGGTGGCCTGTGGAGTCCGTTTGGCTGAAGTCGAGGGGAAAAATTGCCTATATCTTCTAGAATCTATCCATCATAGATTGAGTCTTAGAAACACCTGAGAATGAGGAATGAAGCCTGATTCTTTTTTTTTTTTTTTCTCAGAAGCGGTGATAGATAGCATGCCTTCCTATTACCAAGGGGTGCAAGGAAATCGTCAGTGAGAACACTCATTTCTTACCCCAGCAAAGCTGCCTTGGGCTTTACCTTCGTAAGATTTCCCGGCAAGTTGCAGTTTCAAAATCAACCACTTTGACAATGGGACAATAACCCTGCTGCTTTACAAAAATTCCACTATAATACATAATTTTAAAAAGGACTTTTTTTGGGGGGGGGAACCTTCTTTATTTTTGTATTTAATTTTGAGACTGTGTCTAACTATCTTGTCTGGACCAGCACTACCACTGCACTCTTTCTGTCTCGATGTCTTCATGCTTAAGATTTCAGGTGTGTACTGCCACGACCAGCTGGTGATGAAGTGGTTGCTAAGGTAAAATGACAAGACTGGGAACACTGGAGAAGATAATTAAGAAAGCTTGATGCATGGACAAGAGACAGATGAGATAACCAGTGCACTGAAGGATGGGGCTCTGGGAGAAAGGAATCATCAAAGCTGGCTTTGACAGGCTGAAATTGGGTCCCATGGTGCCCCTACCATAGGAGAACCTAAAAGACACTGTGGCTTTCCCACCTTGGCTCGATAAACATCTCAGCTTGGTTACATCTTTCCACAAATTAGTGTATCTAATGAGTCTAAATGCAAAAGAATGATCTCTGGATGAGGACGGATTCTGAGGAAGCCTATTTCAGGGAAGTATTTCTAGACTTGTTCCAGAACAGATGCTATGCTAAGTCTTGGAAGGCCAGACGCAACAGGCAAATCTTGTCATTACCATACAGCTTTGCCCCCCTCTCCTCTCTGGAAGGTGCGGAAGGTGCACTTTGCTCTTGCTCAATCACCTGGGCAAAGAAACGCTAACTCAGCACAGGTGCGGTGTGAATTCTTCACCCCTCTGGAAAGTAAGAGTTGGGACTGCTTGGGAGTTTGAGAGTGCTGTTAGGGTTGAGAAATGAGAAAACTCAGGAAGAGATTTCACTTCAATAACATATATTAACTCCTAAGCACTACCACGGGTTTAGGTACAAAGTAAACATTGTAGCACAAGGAGCAAGCTCAGGAAATTTGCTCAGAGCCTGAACTCTGATTAGGTTGGTTACTTTGATGACAAATCCTTATGTCTGGAAGCAGTTCCTGGTATAGTGGGACTTGCAATATAAGGTTAGTTTTTCCTAGTGTTTTGCCTTTGCCATTGGCATTTATAGCTATTGCTACTTCTCACTGGCACTCTTCTTTTTGATGATCTATGTCATCTGTTAATTCGTACCCACAGCCTGGTGTCCTGCCTTATCCTGTAGTTGATACAAAATCACCTCCTTGCAGCAGTCTAGAGACCCACAAGGTGGTCCACGTTTTCACAGTCCTCTGTGGGAAGCCCCCGTGTCCCATGAATCCAGACTCTTTCTACTGTCTCTCCTTTGCCTTGCTTCTCATGTTCTGTGCACTTGATGAGCCCTTCGTCACCATATTTCAACTCGGATTTCCTTTTGTAGTTGGTAATATCTAGTTCCCAGTGAGATTCAATTAGGATCCAACTGAAATGCAAGGTCTTATCCGTGTTCCACCATCTTCTCTCTTAGTTTTAGCAGAACTAAACAGTGTCTGTTTACATTATCACTACTCTTGGTCTGTATATTCAACACAAGCAACGGATGGCATGATATTAGAATGTATACTTTCTGAGTGTAGAGAACAGTGAGGTTCTTAAGGTCTATAAATCAGAGAGTGGGAGGTGATTGGAGAAAACTTTGCATTTCAATGTTCTCTTTTAGGAACAGAAAAAGCAATCATTTATTATTATTATTTGCAGCTGGTTTGTTGTTATTGTTTTCTTTCTTTATTCTTTTTGATATTATGTGAGCTGGAATCAGAACTTGTGTTTTTTTTTTTTTTTTGCTTTGATAATAGAGTTTGCATATTAAAGCATTCTGCTTTTAGAAGTTTATTTGTAACAAACAATTTCTACTATATAAATATATTCTGCCTTAACTAAGTGTGCTGGTGTTAGCATTTAGTTTTAAGAGTTCTGCACAAAGGCTGTCATGAGGTGCCAAGTACCTAATTAGTTGCTTACAGGAAGAAGAATTACATTAATTCCTTTGTAGTGAAGAAACTATGTATTTTAATAAAAATATTTTTATCAGTGCCTTGTTATCCACTTTTTTATATATTTGTTCTTTTAGTGAGTCTACCTAGTGCGAGAAGACAAGATCTTCTTTTTTGAGTTTAAACTGAAGCAGAGGCTCTGTGAGGAGGGGACCTTGGGGGAGGATTGAAGGGGGGAGAGAGAGACAGGGAGGGGAGCAGAGAAAAATGTAGAGCCCAGTAAAAATCAATAAAAAACTGAATTTAACTTTATTATTTGCAAACTTGGACATTTCTGGCCTTCTACTCTCACAGAACTACACAAAGTTTCTTAGTTTTGATTTATCCCAAGGAACTGGTCATCGCACCCCAGGCAAACAGGAAGTGGGATATAGAGAAGGATATCAAATCTGAAGCTTGGGCTTTAGTGTGCCCAGTGTGAGTTCTAGATCAGTCAGGGATACATAAAAGACATTCTTTCTAGAGAGATGAGTAGAAGAAAATAAAGAGAATACTCCAACACACAGGGATTCTCCCTCTCCTTTCCTCCCTCTCCATTCTCTCCCCATTTCCCCCCTCTCGCTCATTCTGCTCCTCGTTCCCTTTCTTCTGTACTCATATGTAATCTATTGCCTCGTCCCATCTATTGCTTCCAAAATCCGATTCACCTCTGATGCCTTCTCCACTGACACCCTCCTTTCAGCCAGGATCACTACTTACTTTGACTTCTGCAAAGGCTTGCTGCAAGCCTGCTGTCTTTCTTGTAGCTGACCGCTGGTCTAAATTCTGCCTTCCAGTGACAGCCATCCCTGTTGGTGAAAATCTAGCCCAAGTCAAAGTCATTTTTAGTAGGACAATCCTCTCAAGACTTCCAGAGGACCAGGTGATTTCTCTACGACTTCAATACAGTGCTGGGTGAGCCGCATTAAATGAAGAATGCTTCATTTACATATAGCCTTTATAGACTGTATGTCTTAGTTTCCAGTATACTTTATATCTATTGGAAGAATAAAATCATCAGTCTCTCAATCAATGTCATAGAAACACTGTTTGGTTAAAAAAAAAAAAAGTTAGCTGCTTTTGAGTTTAAACTGAAGCAGAGGCTCTGTGAGGAGGGCTAGCATTGCCAAGCTTTCTGCCTTGGTCACTGTAGTGCTTTGGATTTTGAGGCTTGTCCTCTTTCCATCACAATACACTCTCTTCATGGATAACAGGCTTCATCAGTTGCAGAGTCTTCAGCTCTGAAGAGCCGGGGAAGAATATGTAAACAGCATGTTGGAAAAGGTAATGCACAGTGAATTCTAAAATGAATCCTCCATGTCAATCAGAAAAACCTTGTCTCTAATCCCTGGCAGTGAGCACAGGTTTCTGAGGCAGCACAGAACCATATAAACCATCCCTGCTGCACGCTGGAGACTTGGTCCAGGCTTTGTTCTGTTGCAAAATAGCATGTGACCTTGAACACATCAGGGGTGTCTGGGAGTCTTCCATGCTTCATTTGCACAATGAAGATACCAGCCCTTATCTAACTACCTCACAAGGCTACTGTGAGGATTAGATTAAATGATGCTCACAGAACGTTTTAATTCTCCCATGTGAACTCTTACTATGGTTTACATGTAGCTTTTTAAAGGGAATATCTCTTATTTTGTGCATGAGGTGAAGGGATCACCTTGCATTTACATCCTGGTTGTACTATTTACTACAGGCAAAACTCCTTAGGCACTGTTTCTCAGTCTTTCTGAACATGTTCCTCTGTAAAATAGAAATTATCATAACTACATTATCTGGGGATCAAATGGGATAATGCTTATGAAAGCAATAAATCCCCCTGTAAGTAAGAGTCAGAAAATATCCCTGTATTTCATTTATTTTAATTTTTGAACCCACTCTATGATTTCTGTCCAGAGATAGTTAAAAAGAACAGTGTGTTTTTATTGCCATGGAGAAAGAGCTAATGTTTCAGGTACTTTTTATAAGCATCATTTACTATTCGCCACAAATTTACATACCACATATGGTTTTCACCACCCACCTGGAAACCACATAACAATTTTCTATGATTAATCTTGATTGCCAATGTCATTGGAATAGGGGACAAGTAGAAAATTAATAAGACAGAGATCTAGGTATGTCTATGGACATTTTTCCAGAAACAACATGAAGGACAATAAAATGAAGTACTATGGTAAGACTGTCAATAAGTAAAGTCTGAGGTGCTATAAAAGCAGCAAGAGTTGCAGGCATGTACAGCTACCCTCCTCTGCTATGAGTGTGTCTACTGTTACCATCATCAGACTCTAGCTTCTTCACCCTTTCAAGGTGGACTCCTCATACTAGACACTTTAGGGAGCTCTTAAACTTTGGTATCAGTCTGGGATTGAGCAGCTACCACTTTCTGTGCTCCTCAGTGTACAAACAACCATTCTAAGATTATTCAGTCTATAATAAGTCCATATAAACACACAGACAAGGGGGAGAGAGGAAGGGAGAGAGAGAGAGACAGAGACAGATGCTACTATTAATTCTACACTAATTGACCCAAGGCAACATAGTTGATAGGGTTTTGGGACAAAATTCAAATTTTTAATGTTCCATTTTATAACTGCATGACCTTTATACTTTGACTGCACTGTGACAAAGTTCACAAGTGATCTCCAGAAAATTAAAGTTATAATGATCTTTATAGATATAGAAAATATGCCAATGTCTTTAAGTCATGTCAAATGAATATATATATATATATATATATATCAAATTATCCATTGTGTTTGAAAATTTAGTAAAGAGAAAAATAGAGAATAAATATATCATGATTCTGTAAACATCAAAAAAGAAAACGTTCCTTTCTTCTTATTTATTCACTACAGAAGAAACAGAGTGAGGAAACCTGATTTGGATTAAGCCTTGCATTAAAATCTTGTCCTCTTACTAGCTACATAACTAAAAAGTGGGCTTCTAACCCTAGCTCTATAATATTTTTTGTGGACACTACTAAGGATCATAAACACACAAGATGGTTGGCTATGGTCTACTAACCACAGTAATTACTCTGCAAACGCTGTCTAACATTGTTGGCACCAACTCTGTGGCCTTGGACCCAGGAATCACTCCCTTCCCTGAGCACCAGTCTCTGAATGCTTACATAGAAGATAGATTATAATCTCAAAGATCACTTCTAGTTCTAATGATTTCTAGGAACTAGTGTGTATTAGGGAAGCAATTTCCCCCACTCTGAAATCTGGTTTTCAACTTTGCAATGTATGATATTCTCCAAATTGCAAAATGAAAGCACAACCCAAGAAGAGAAATTATAAGAGGAGAAGAATTTAAAAAAAAAGGTAAACATGGCACTTGCGTTCCTGATACCATTAGCCAGTCAGACAGACTAATGACAACATTAGCTAGAGTAATCTGTCTGACAGAGTTGTTGCTCATCAGCCACAAATGTTAAAACCTCTACCTTTTAATACACCACTGTGTTCAGGAGCCAAATAAACCTGCAGATACAAACAAACAGCACCGCCAAGTCTTCAGAGACATATGGCGTGTATTTGCTCTAGTGTGATGCTAAAACAGACACAATGAATGGGAATGTTAAAATCAAATTTCTGTGTCAATTTCTTTTTCTAAATTAGGAAAGTTTTCATTGAGAAGCTTTCAGAGCTTTCATCCTCCACAATTTATTTTATTGGCTAAGAGAAACTATCAAGAATATGACTGTGTCTTTCTACTAATTTATCTTATAAGATATGATTAGAAATTTTCTGTGCAGAGTAGAATTCACTTTCAGTCAACAGTTGGACAAACTACATGGGTGCAACAAAAATATAGTGATACAAAAAATAGCAAATGCTCCTCTACTAATTCAGTCTCTCTCTCTCTCTCTCTCTCTCTCTCTCTCTCTCTCTCTCTCTCTCTCTCTCATATTGTGATTCTCCAAATAGGAAATTCCCTGTGCTGTACCCAGCACCTTTCTCTACTATAGATGCATCAGAGGCGTAAATTGGATAAATTAC
>NC_022020.1:56370028-56491863 GCF_000317375.1 Microtus ochrogaster
CACACACACACACACACACACACACACACACACACACACACACACACACACACAGATTTAAAGGATGAATTCTGACTTGGAAGACAGTGGAGATTTCCATGTAGTAGTTAACATATCAGTTAGGGTTCAAACATAAAGCATAACTAGTGTTGCTAAGCCTTAGTTGTTTTCTTGGATGTTCAGAATGGCCCAGGAATCAAGAGCAATAAAGCAAAGAAAAACACTCACAGGAAGCTTATGTTTTACTAGGAGAAAGATGTTTAATGAAAAAACTAATATTAATAAAAATCATAGAAAGTGGGCAAAGCATCCAGGCATAGTGGCAGTCCCAAATATTTGGGGAGATGATTTGGGAAAATTACTTGAGCCTAGGAGTTTATGAGTATTCCTAGTTAACATAGTGAGATTGCCTTTTCCTTTGTCTCCCCCAAACTCAGAAAATAAAAAAAAAAAACAAAATAAGAAAATAAATAAGTAAACTGAGTGGCTAGGAAACGGAGACAGGGAGTGCAAAGGATCAGGGAATACAGGGAATATGTTCCCCGAAGAGGTGATGTTCAGCATAAATTCAGTGGGAATTAGGAAATAATTTACATAGCTGTGGGTGTGGACTCAGGGAGAGTATTCTACATACAGTACGGAAACTACAGGGAAGACAGAATGGGTATATTTAGGAAAATTGAAAACTAGTAAGCACAACAAATGGTGAAAATAGAGAAGATACAAGGGTCTAGAACAGGAAGGATTTTTATCTAATCTGAGAGAAAAAGGTGTGCAGCAAAAGGTTTTCAATTACAAAAGCACCCAGCACAATCTAACTTATGATTTAAAAGGTTAAGTCAGTTGTTAAAAAGAACTGACTTCCTAGACTTTTGCAATGGTTGTGATGGGAAGCAGTATTCATATATATAGTGTAATAAGTGATAGTATTCAATATGTGTTTTATTAATTGATTTCTTGACTTTGAATGTATTATAAACACTGCTAAAACATTATAAACCTCTTAGTTTCTACCACTAAGCTAGAAACAACATTATAACTATTCTTGATTTTAAAGCATGAAACAAGTATTTAGAACAAAGCAGGTTTTGTTCAAAAGATACTAATGATTGATTTCATGTGAGAAATTTGATAAATGTATCTAAATCACAGGTAAAAGTTAAATTTAGAGCGAGAAATTTTTAAGACAGTAACTGGTCCATAGAGTTTAAAGACAAGACATGAGCAAGAAGATCCCAAGGATGAGTCCTGGGGCAACTCAATATTTAAAAACTAGGGAACTCGGGAGTGGAAACCAACAAAAGAGCATGGCAATGATGACTACAAAAGCAGCATAACCCAGAGCAGAGTGTCACACACACACACACACACACACACACACACACACACACACACACACACGAAAGGTGAGTGATAAAAAAGCAGGGGTAATCGAATGTGACAAAACTATTTGAAGGTCAGGTGATATGAGTAACATAAATTCACTGCTCTTAGCTGCATACAAGTCTTTGGAGAGCAATGGTAAAAGGAACCACAATAAGAAACAAGGAACAAGATCATGCTTAGATGATAGTGTGAGACATGGGAGTGAAGTTAAGCAACTTAGTAAACTATTATGAAAGGGATTAGGAAGCAAGGTGTTGAAGACAGAGAGGAAGACGAAAGAGGAATTTGTCACAATGGGAACGACAATTCTGTGCATATGTACTTATAAACGTGATCACCTTGAATAGGATAAACTAATGTGAGATAGAATATATTGCACTTATATTGTAAGAATGGACACAATCTAGTATACAGGGTTAATTTCGGTCTAATTTAAAAGTATAGGTCATTCCAAGATATTCTTTTGTTAGTGATACATACTTGCAGAATCCTCTCTTCCTCCACCTCTTGAACTCCAGGTGCATCCCACCTTCATATGAAGATGCTTAACTCTGTCCCCGAAGAGTCTCCTAATTTTTTTCTCCTAATCCACTTCTATTCTTCTCTGCCACCAACTGACCTTCAGAAGCAATCCATACCAGACAACCAAACAACCTCCCCACTTTTCTAAGACTCAGAAAGGCCAGCAGAAACAAGAGATTGGAACACACACCAAACAAAGATAAGACTAGATCTCAACACTTAGAATCACAACATACCAACCTCAGATGCCTGGACACCAGTAAAAGAAAACACAATCAGTGACAGCCATGCCATAATCCATGATTAATCCTTCTCTATTCTTCATAGCCAGAATTTGAAAACTGCTTAGATGTTCATTAATAGATATATAGATAAGAAAATGTGGCACATTTGCATAAACATATTACTCAGCTGTTCAAAAAGAATGAAATTCACATGTAAATGAATTGAACTAGAAAAAAATACTGAGTAATGTAACCATACCCAAATAAACATATAAAGACATATATAATGCGTGTTCTCTTATTTGTTGTGGTTGTTTGAATAAGAATGGCTGCCATAGGCTCATATGTTTGACTGCATAGTCAACAAAAAGTAGCACTATTTGAAAATATTAGAAGGATTAAGGAGTCTGAATTTTTGTAGGTACAGTGTTACTAGGGTAGGCTTCTAGAATTCAAGAACCCATGCCAAACCTCTTTCTTGGCCACAGATCAGCAAGTCCTTCTAAGCTACTGTCCTAGTGTCTACTTGTATCCCACCATGCTTCCTGCCATGATAATAATGAAGTGAATCTCTAAAAGTGTAAGGAAGCCCCCAATTAAGTGCCTTTTTCTTGTAATAGCTTCCTTGGGCATGGTTTTTCCTCATAACAAAAGAACAGTGATTAAAAAAATATGTGGATTTTAGCATTTGATAGGGATGCTGCAATCCATGTAATCACAGTGTAAAGGATCTTCCAAAGTGAAATTAGAATATATAATTATGGGGAGAAAGGAAGGAATCTAGAAAATAACGATTAAACGGATAAAGGGAGAGAAGAAGATAGTAAAGCAAGTGAGACAGCAGGGACACCTGTAACTGGAGGTTTCTCTCCCACCCACCAGCTCCCAAATAAACACTCTGAGGCTTAATATTAGCTACAAACTCTTTAGCCTATTAGCTCAAGCTTGTTATTAACTAACTCTTACAACTTAAATTAACCCATTTCTATTGTACTATATTTTACTACGAGGCTTGTGGCTTATCTTGCTTCCCTGATTGCTGCTGGCATCTCCCTGACTCTGCCTTCTTTTTCCCTGTTTCTCAGCTTGGATTTCCTGCCTAGCTGTATTCTGCCTGGCCATTGGTCAAATCAGCTTTTTAACGGTAATAAGACATATTCACAGCATTCAGAAGGGTATCCCATTTTAGACAGCTAAAACTAATTGTCATTTGAGGGTTTATATGGAAACCTACTACAGTCGAAGATTTTTTAAATTTATACACAGAGGAAAGAGCTCTAAATGGAGGGAGATAAAGCTCCCCCCCCCCCAAATCTCTATCCACTGAGTGCTCCAGACTCATGAATTGGTTACATCTAATTGTGTTGTTGGCAAAGAGGACCATGAAAACCCTCAAACAACTCAAACTATTGCCAAGGTTATTGTTTGCTCTTCATAAGCTGATGGTAAGACCCTATTGGTAAAGACAAGGCCAATATGTTCCATTGAATGCAGAGAAGTTGGTGCCTAACTGAAGTCTTCTCCCCTACTGATTAGTGTTCATTTTTCTGGAAGGTATTTTGCATTCCTAGAGAAGAAAAGTAAACACCAACCATGTTACAACAACTTCAATCTATGTTGGTGATCTGTCTTCATAATATACTGGTAAAATTATGTCATAAATGAGGGAGTACCCCACGACTATCTAATTGGATTTAAACACCACACCCACCGTATGATAAATCTTTCAATGACAATGACTTGGGTATCTCAAGACTAGATAGGCCATGGACCTAGGAAAGCATTGTATCATGATTAATAAAAACCCAGAGACTGATATTGAAGGTCAGAAAAGCAGATCAGACAGCCCCTGGCTCTTACCTCTACTTCAAAATGGTGATTCTGCCCCCAGGAATCTTCAGAATGAGACTGTGTCTGAGAGCTGTCTCCTCCCATATTACATTCTTCTCTAGGGCTAGGATTAAAGGCATGTACCACTACCATCTGGTTTCTATGGCAAACTAGTGTGACTATTGGGATTAAAGATGTGTGTCACCACTGTCTGGTCTACTCTCTGATCTTTAGGCAAGCCTTATTTATTAAAGTACAAAGGAAATCTAACAAAAGATCATTACATAGCATTCTGTTTAAAGAACATAACAATGAAATTACTCCTAATTACCCCTGGTCACCCTTGGACATCATCAGAGATATTCAGAGACCCATAACTGAACTACGTGTTAAGAGTGAGTTGGGACTCTGAGTCCTAAATTGGATCTCTTCATCAATCCTCTTTCTTCAGATCTTACGGAGCTACATAAAAGAGGGGACACAATGATTTTAAGAGCCTTAGTTTCTAGTAATTTGAAGTAGGAACATAGAAAGCCAAACATAGGTGCGTATTAGCATGTGTTCTCAGGAGTTACCCATGAAATTTTAATTACCTAATAAACGAAGGGAAAGAATGTTGTAGGGCAGAGAAGTCACACCAGCACCAGCAGATTGTAGATCCCTATGAAATCAAATGGTTGATGCAAGAAAGCAGTTAACTAGAAGGTGGGGAGATATGACTTTGGAGAGTGAGTCAAGTAATTGAGATACTACAAGATACTACACAGGGCAAGGCTTAGGGTGCCACTACAGGAGGGAGCAGTGAGAAGGTGTGGAGAACAGGATTCAAGGTGGGAAATCTTGACATGGAGAGGACACGGTCAAATGGTGTTAAAGGCAGGAACTTGCAAACAATTGTGAAATAAATGAGCAACTCAAATTGCAATAGCTGCAAACTCAGCTTTGTAGCTCCTCATTCTTTCCACTCCTTACTTCCTGCCTTTCTTTTTTCCCTTTGTTCCTCTTCCTGTTTACCTCCCTCCCTTTAGCTACTGAGAATTAGTTTAAGCCCCTCTTTCAAATTGTCTCTGAGGTTTCTGTTTTCACTCTACTTGTGGACAGTGACTGATCTGTAAGAAATCTTTCACATATTTCTCTTAGTAGTCTTGAGGAGTTAACTACTTTTATCTATTCTAAGGGGTTTGCTGTTTGTCTATCATTTATAAAAATCAAACACACACAAAAAAAATCACACCACTGATAAATTGCAGTTCCATTTTCAAATCTAACCAAATGATTTTGAGTGATTATTTTTATCCATTGTTTGCTATGTTTTAAAAACTCCTTATAAAAAGTTTAGGGTTGGAGTTCTCTAGTTATAAGTTTTCTAAAGTTTTTACTCTCTCTTTCTTTACACTTAATATTTAAATGCATTTAAATACATGACTCTTCACATTTTCAACAGAGGAGCGAGCAATCCACCCTGTATTTCATTATGATAACTATAGGCAGTAAGAGGACTATTGGAAGCGGCAGAACTAGTCGAAGAAACTGAGTAAATGTTAATGAAGTGACTGACAGAATAAAAGAGGCATGAATTGCGTGGGTTGAGATAGATACGTTAGACCTGATAATGAACAGTGTTGAGAAGCAGGGAGGAGAGACTGGAACTTGGGGGTTTCTTTCTTGAGTAATTGAATAAAAGATATTAGCACAAAAGCAGAAAAAAAGAGAAATAGTATTCGGGAAATAGGTTTGGGAATGATGAAATTAAATTATCTTCAGGAAGCCCATAGAAACTCATGAAAATAACTGGGCAAGATTATTGCCTCTAGTTTTCATAAATGTGCACACCAAGACCCAAATTCCCCCAAGATATTGTAGAGTCAGAGAGACAATTGCTGCACAGGAAAGGCCAATGAGTAGTCTTGGGTAACACAGGCCCTGTGTATGTGTGTTTCCCCTTTTAGTTTAGAGTCATGTCAAACTTCAAAAGCAAACAAAAACTTTAAAAGACATGATTTAATTATGTTAACAAACAAAACCAAAAACATTTGATAAGCAGAATGAATGGATTTCTTCAGTTCTAATTCCAAAGGACCTTTAACAATCTCCTGATAATCAAAACTGTCCAGAGGCTCCTGGGGTGTGCCTAAAGATTCCCCACCTCACTGAAACCCTACACATGAGAAACTAGAGTACCAGTAAATGAATCTCTGCTTCTAGCCTCGAACTTACTCAGTATTGTCTCAAAAGTGAGGAGTCACATTTCAAAACCATCTTGAAATATTCTGTGAGTAAAATGTTTTGGAAAATCAAACGCATGGGCTGAGAGCTGCAACTTGGAAAGCACAGCTCACTCTTACCTAGGCAATTATGATAGTCACCAAACAACTTGTATGGAACAAAGCACTCTCTGCTAGGAACTTTATATGTGTGATCTTAATTTATTCCTAACAGAAACCTTGCAAGCTAATTATTATTTCTCCTATGTTAACAGTCAGAAAAGCATTGTTTTCTTCGGATCATATGATGTCAGTGACTAGTCACAGTGGTTCTTAATGCTTTGTTCTTTCAGCATCCAGATAATTCTTTTCTGTATCAGTGTAAAAACCAAAGAAAAAAAAATCAAAGAATCATTTGCATTCTTGCCTTTTGTCGGGTATGTTATGTAAGTGATTTTGATTAATTTGTTAAGTTAGCCTGTGTTGACAAAGCATACATATTCACTCAGTCTGCATGAAGAAAGGCGTAAAGATTTCACACTTTCTTCCAGCTCCTCTTCAAGTGCTCCCAACACTGGCTCCTCCCATGGACATTAAAAGTATTGGGGAAACAAGCTGAAGTTTAAGGATAGTACCTACCTGTTGTCACCCTCTCTGGAGAAGAAGACTGAGAAGGTTTGAATGTTTCCTTTTGTTTCTGCAGGTGGACGCCAACTCAAACGGACAAAGCGACTAGAAACCAAGACAGGGACCACATCTCTGGGAGCAGAAGGAAGGATATTGGAGCTTGGAATGGCTAAGGAGAGACAAGAGGAGACCATCAAAAGTGTTGGTGCTGACTTCAGCATGAAGTCAGAGCTGAATTATAACATCCATAGCCAAGAATATCAAATAACTTCTAACAAAGGCTAACAAGAGAAATAAATAGCATCTAAAGTGACATCAAGGATAAACTAGAATTCCCCGACTTTTGAACAGTGACTTATCAATAACGTATATGATTTTATTGTATGATATGTAGTTTTTATTATTCTTGGAATCAATGACAAAAATAGAAACAATGCCAATGTAGGCAAACAACAGCAAAAGACATTGACTAATGCATTTATTGTAATGTTTAAAAGTCATTTTGTGTGAGTGTGCATATGTGTGCATGTGTGTGTGCTTGTGTGTGTGGTCTGTTTGTTGTGTGATGTGAGTGCATGAACAAGCACATGCCACTGCACACAGATCAGAAAAAAAAAACAGTACAGTAGGGACTCTCCATCTACCATAACAAAGCCTTGATAATATGAATTTCTAATATATATTTAAGAACTAGATAGGCTTTTGCTTTAGAGGTATGGAATCAATATAATATTTATAATAATATTATAAATTTACAATAAAATAAATTTTATAATAAACGTATTATGTTTCTTAAGAGATCAGTGAAGAAATATTTTGAACAAAAGATGGATCAGTGATATGAACGTAAAACAAATTATCATATGTAATTAATGACATTTCTCTGAATCCTTTCTGGCAAGAAGCAGGAGTTGAGTAAGTAAACGAATAAATGAGTGAATGAACAAATAAATTCATGTGTCCATATTTGAAGTAAAAGCTACAATCTAGAATATTAGCAAGATGTTCATGTACAAAGTTAAATTAGTAATGATTTGGTCAAAATGGAATCAATTAGCTTTTCCAACAGGTTGAAACAGAAAGAGAAGGGTCATACTCTCACGGGGATGTAACAAAAGCTGCTGATTGCTTTGTTTGTGATTTTCTTTATTTTGGAAGATGCAATTATATATAATTATCATAAATAGGGATGCCATCTGATGTCAGGTAAATACCAATTTCTACTGTCAAAGAAAAGTTATGATTCTTTTAATTACTGATTTCTTAGGTGAGAGGTGATTAACAACAGAAAAGACACAGGACAAACAGTTGTACACAAGCTGACATAGACTTCTGTAAGATTCTCATTTAATATTAATCTGATGAGATACCAACATTCCAAAACACAAGCATAGACTTCTGTGTGAGCATAACGCCACATGAAAACAAACTGTTATGACAAAACCTTAATTTACTCAGAGTAGGCTTTTGATACAACTTAGAGTAGTCTGTTTATGTAATTTTAGAGGACTGAAAATAATTAAAAGCAACAAGTTAAGAGCATTATAATCAGTGTGAAACCAAGTGATTAACACCTCCCCATCTCTAGCCTCAGGGGCAAGTCCCCTAGGTATAGCTCTGTGTACTCAACATTATTGGGTCCTGCACAGTTATGTGATTATATTGTAGTTCTCTCTCTGTATCTGCTTTATTAATTTTAAAATAAATTATGTGGAAGAGAACAGGCAGATGGACAGTTTAAAATAATATGTTTTATCTTGTAAACTATGGAAGAATACATTTGAAATGTCACATTTAGCAAATGATAGGAGAGTCAGGTGATAGATTTGCAATTAGTTTGGTATCCCCATGCCACCATAAGTGCATGTCTTAGTTATGGTTACACTTGCTGTGATTAAAAAAGTATGACCAAAAGCAAGATGGGGAAGACAGGCTTCATTTGGCTATACTTCCACACCATTGTTCATCATCAGAGGAAGTCAAGGAAGGAACTCAAACAATGAAGGAACTTGGGCACTGAGGTTGATGCAGAGGCCATGGAGAGTGCTGCTAAATGCTTTGCACTCAAGGTTTGCTCACTCTGCTTTCTTGTAGAACCCAGGATGACCATCTCAGAGATGGCACCACCCACCAAGGCTGAAGCCTCCCATCTCAATCATTAATCGAGAAAATTACAGGCTTGTGTACAATGTGATCTGATGGAGGCATTTTCTGAGTTTTGGTTCCTTCTTCTCACATGACTTCAGCTTGTATCAAGTTGACATAAAACCATCCAGCACAGGTCATACACCAAAATATCACAGTGTCCGCCATACATGTATAAGAATTGATTTCATTTAAATAAAATACGATTACTATGTAGTTTTCAGTTGAATAGGGACTGGCCAAAGGCCGAACTAGTTAGCATGAATAATCTGCTGGTATAGAGAAAAAAAATGCCTTTAAACTTTAACAATACATAATTGTAATTTGCTGTAGAGTGTCCCTGAATTTAAAAGCAAACTTAGTGACTATTGCTCATCGTAAGGGCTCTGAAGCATTTAGAGTTGGAAAAATGGATTTGCAGATTTTTGAGTCACTTTTCAATTCCAACGTCATTCTTCTCCTAATTATGGTGTGTTTGTAAATGCATAATTCATCTTTGATGGATATGTTTTTTTTTTGTTCAGCTTCCTGAATCAAGAAAATGTTTCATCTTGACAGATGATTTCTAGCCTCAAGCTACAAACAGCACAGTTGCCTCTACAGAACCTGTTTTTGTTTTTTTAAAGGCAATGAGGAATAGTTTATTCTAGAGCAATGTTGAGTGACCAGGGCCTGGAAATATAAACGGAGGTTACATCAGATTCCGTGTTTCAATGTGAAATTGATTCCATGAAGTTTTATAATTTTATAGAAAAAATATAGGGCTAAATGAAGGCACATTTAACATGCGTTGATGAGATCAGAGAGATGATTATAGGAAAATGAGGCAAGCATTTTTATAGGTCCAAGATGTTATCTAATGATATTTTTTGCTTTTAGATAGATGGAAGCTATCTGTCTGCTAAGTAAATAGATTTTAAAAGGTTGTTTTTTTGTTTTTTGGTTTTTGTTTTTTTTTTTGGTTTTTCGAGACAGGGTTTCTCTGTGGCTTTGGAGCCTGTCCTGGAACTAGCTCTTGTGACCAGGCTGGTCTCGAACTCAGAGATCCGCCTGCCTCTGCCTCCCGAGTGCTGGGATTAAAGGCGTGCGCCACCACCGCCCGGCGGTTGTTTTTTTTTTTTTTTAATCTATCATTACTCCTAGGATGTTAGTTCAGACACAGAAGTGGGCAAGGAATGTCTGTTCCAGAAGGTGAGAGCTAGCCCCAGGTACCAGCCTCTTGAATCTGCAACATGCAATCTCTCTGTTGATATGGGATTCCCCTCTGTATGCTACGAATATCATTTGTTAGTAAAGAAATGGGCTTGGCCTGCTAGGGCAGAACAGAGCTAGGTGGGGAAAACTAAACTGAATGCTGGGAGAAAGAAGGGTGGAGTCAGAGAGAAGCCATGTAGCTCTGCCAGAGACAAACACTGGAACTTTACCCAGTAAGTCACAGTCTAGTGGCAATACACAGATTAATAGAGATGGGTTAATTTAAGATATGAGTTAGCCAGAAATACATTATTGGCCAAACAGTATTGCAAATAATGTGATTTCTGTGTTATAATTTTGGGGCTGAGCAGCAGGAAACAAGCAAGTGACCTCCTACAACACTCCATGTTACTGAAGGTCTAAGCAACCAGCCAGGTTCAACAGGCACAGCTTCTTCTCAGGAGTTTTCATTCATAGTTCCCACTGTTGGCTAAACATTATATTCTGTATGTGTGGGGACCATGTATTATTTATTAAATATTATAAGGTAGCTCATGGCTAGGAAGGCTTCAGCTTTGTGCTGGGATCTGATGTAGATGGAACTGAGATGTGGGGAATATCCCAGCCTTCAGGAGAAGGGAATAACTGGTAAACACTATTAAGGAAGCAACTCCTCATGCAGTGGCTTCTTGAAAAGTCACATTTCTGATCATTTAAATATTAGTCAGCTGGTTCAGTGAATGCAAAAACTATATATACAGGAGAAACTGTACAGTCAATCTTGATAAAAATATGTAAAATTTGGCCATTTTTGATGTCTGTTCCATTTATAATCTTCACTCCATTAAGCCTAATTGTGTTTCTCCTTTCTTAATTTTAGGTATATCAATCTATATCCCATGTAAATATTATGTCATATACAGAGGAGATTAAAAGAACAGATCCGGATCATGACGGCTAATGTATACAGTATCTTTAAACTGATTTTTGCAGACTATTTTCTCTAGTTCTCTGATTGCATTCACTTTGTTCAGGGACTGGATGAGTCAGTAGCCTGCTGTGAACTAAACTGGTTATCTGTAAAAATCCTTTAAGTGTGGAGAGGAAGGAGGTGCCTCACTTTCAAATGGTTTGAAAAGCATTTTCCATGTGAAATTCATAACCGTTACATAAAGGTGCAGCGATTTTTACAGAATGGCAGGAAGTTTTCAAGTTAGTTCTGGCTCCATAGACCCTTTGTTTACTTTTTGGTATATATAAGTTTTTCCCCAGAGAAGTAGAGTGTTTACACTAAATAAAAGATTGGCTGCAAGTCAGTCTGTTAGAGCAGAATTGGGAGAGGGATGGAAACGACTGACATCTGATACGCACTATTTCTCTTGAGAGCAAAGACAAAGAAAGGTGCACAAAAATCTCCCTGATTTTAGCCTAACAGGTGCTTTAAAGAGGCATAGAGAAGCCAAGTCCTCTCCCTCTTCTCAACTTACTTCTCTTCCCGGAGCATTCTTCTAGTTAAGGTCAGACACATAACACCCACCAGTGAATGTTTACATCTCTGCCCAACATTCCTGTTCGCTATATTTAGGATTTTCCCACTGAACAAAGCCCACACAGCTGCACACTGTTGTGGTCACTGTGACGTGTTTATCCCTGTCCTATGCATGCTCATCAAATCTAACACAAGCGTCTCCCAGCGACAACACCTTCGTGTAATTCACCTTCCTTCAGCTCATACTCTATTCAGCATCCAGAATAAGCTTATACAAACACACACTTGATCATATGACTCTCCTGCTTATTTGTCCTCAATATCTTCTCTTTATCCCCGGGCAAATTTCAAATTTCACAGTCAGTTTGCTGTTTTAGCTCATGTTTACCGTTTGCCTTGGTTAGACTTCCTCTACCAAACTAAAAAAAGCTTAAGAATGTACACATTGTTATGGAAGACATCGCTGGAATTACCAGTGTGGAAGAGGTCACAAAGCAAAACAGGGCAGAGAGGGAGTGCTTAGAGAATGACATATGTGTGACCTAGATTCTTAACTGTGGCTTGTGACCCAAGGGGAATCACCTATCTGAATGCAGGGATAGCAAAATACTGGAAAAGAGTAAAAGTTTTCTGAAAGCATAATGATCAAAATTTAAACTAAAGTCAAATGTGTAATAAGTGTGAGGTATTTCTGGCTGAAAATTGACCGGACTGTAAGCAGTCACTTGACTTTATCCTCCCATCCTGAACATATAACATGTGCACTTCACCCTGCGAGTGGTATCAAGCCATGCAGGGCCAATGCCAACTGCCTGTAGCACTCATCTCAGACTTGAGACTATTGACTATTAAGAGCAGCATGATTTCCCCTAAACTTGCAGAATTTCCTGCTCTTGGAAGTATAATAGTTAAATTGTGGTAAACAAATACAACATTTTCCTATAGGTCATCACTCTACATCTAACTCTCAACTTAATGTATGTTACATTATGTTGGCCTAGTGTTTTTTAATCCTACTTGAATTGCTGACTTGAGTTTCATTTGCAAAATGAATTTTGCCTTGAAATTAGACAGATATTTCAACAATTTCTGAAATGCCCTTTGACATCATCCATTTTTGTACTACCTAGTTCCCAACATTGATAACTATAAAATCAAATCACAAATCTCCTCTGAAAAAAGACTCTCTATATTCTACAGTATCAATTAGTCAGTCAAGATGTAAATCTTTATGTAAATATAAACTGTATCAAAATCATTAGTATACAGACATACTTTCATGTATAATAAATGGTAAATTTACATGCACACCAAGACTTTTTTATATAGAGGTCTTTATAATTTATCATCAGTAATTTGATTTGTATATCATATGTGTGTGCATCAAGGATCACAGTGTGTGTGTGTGTGTGTGTGTGTGTGTGTGTGTGTGTGTGTATACAGGGTCACAAAACTTTTAGGATGAAAAACATCAATGTGGAAAATAAAACTTTGACTGGCTGACTTAAGCATTCAGGAAGCTAAGGCAGCATGACCCCAAGTCTGTAGTCAGTCTGGGCTATGTAGTGAAGCTTATTACCAAATGAAAACCAAAGAATGAGTTATTGAGACAGTGTTAATTATGGAAAATTCAAAGATCATCCCCAAGGGAAATTCTGTAATTCAAGTGAGTGAAACCCATTTCTAAAGGAAGAAATATGGGGTGCTTAGCATCTTTCTGTTCCTCCCCTGCATGAGGTTGAAGAAGATTCGGGTGAGCATTTTTTTTTCTTTTTCAATCGAAACATGTGTCCTGTGTCTAGCAGAATGTCTTTGGGCTAAGGCTTACAGTTATGCCCCACAGACAGTGCTCATTATCTCTAACCATATGAGTAACCTTTGCTCCAGGTATAGAGAGATACAGACATCAGAAGCATCCATTGTTCTTGTGGCAGATATAGGAAACCCTGGCTGTGTTTGGTGCTTATATTCAGCCCTTTAAATTCATGTTTGTCCTCTTGCAATGTCCAGTGTGGTTCAAGCAATCCCCACTCTCCTACAGCTGACAGTATCATGGGTTCACTTCCCTAGAAGTGCTTTCTCTGTGGGAAAAGCAACAGAGAGTTTGCAAAGCATGAAACAAGTAATTATTTTTATCGTAAGAAGAATGTCTAAAAGTAAATAATGAATGATTTTATTTAAAAGAAGGTTTAGGTCTAAGAAATAAATCAAGAAATGAGTATTTTTAAATAAAACTAAAACAAGCAAGGCTGTCCTCGTGGGATGGTTTTAAAGGAGTCAGTGTCTACGTACAGCCAAGAACCACACTCTTGATTACTGTCAGTAAGGTTGTCCAAGCACCACCTTTTCAGAATTCAATTCGGTGAAAATGCCTTCCACTTAAAACTTTCTGTTCCATTGGGTTGGATATTATAACTTCAGTAAATATAGAACTTAAAATTAACAAATAATTTCTTCCTCTGGAAATTCATCTGCAATTATAGACCGCAGACAGCTCAAAAAAGATCACCTCTGCAGCTGTCAACTTAAAAGAGTGCTGGTTTCTTACTAAATACCTTTTCTCGTTCCAAATGTGAATAGTAATGACTTCAAAAATTTGTGAAGTTTCTCAAGAAGTTAGAAAAATATATTTCAAAAAACTATGGAAAAAGTTTTCAAATCATTTTCCTTCCAGGAAAACTCATTCCTACGTGACATCTTAACCAAAATCAAGCTGGCTTTTTGCTTATCGCAGGCATGCGAATGAGGAGTGCATTGGGAGTGTGCTCACAAATAGACGTTCTTTTCCACCCTGGCTCCAGGAGTTGCTTCTTAGTCAGCTGGTCCAGATTCATATGGTATAGATCAAACTGAGAACCACCCGAATCACAGATGCTTTCTCCCTCCGCGTAAATGGTTGTCATATGAAAAAGAATAGATACCCTTTTCTTAGAGCAATAGCTTCTTTTATTGTATAGGGGAATTAATATTGTCCATGCTATGCTAATCCTCCACGCTTTCTTTCAACGTTAACTTCTCTTCAAATAAGGTCTCAATGAAGAACCAATCAGACCCTCTTTTCATCGCTCTTAGAGACCTAATCTCCTGTCTGGCCCTAATCTCTCTGGCCCATTACTGTTTCCATGGTTACCGCTTCTTTATCTGTTGTGAGAGAGAGGAAAAAGTGAATGTGCTGTACTCTAACAGCACAGTTTTCCTCTTTTAGGAACACTTTAAAAATATCAGAGTAGAAAATTTCAAATCGTTATGGTGATTTCTGATGTTAATTATAAATCACAAAAATGATTTTGAAATAAAAAGTGGTATTTTATAGCATACTATTGAGTACATTTTTTCATAAAGTTAGTCCTCTGGGGTACCAGAAGTAATTTTTCTTTTACAAATTTAAAATTTAGTGTTTGGGGACATTTCTTTTTGCTCTGAGCATATTAATAGTATATTACCTTCATTCCCTACATATAATATAAAAGTTAAAATATATTCCTAATACAAAATGTATTTAACTTATTAAACTTCTAACAAAAAGATTAATTTCCCTGTCATTCCCCATGTTATTAACTAAGATATGTAATTCATCTACCAACCGACCGTTTTATTAGCTACTGAAATGCCCTGGTCTAAAGACATCGCAGAAATAAAGTACATGTAAGCATTATTAGTGAAGAAAAAGAAGATTCCATTGAAATATTTAAATATTTTTTCTCTCTCTTTCTGTTGGTAGCTTGATATCATACCTAAACATGTTCTGTTTAAGTGGGGAAGTGGATAAAATTGAAATGCTCAACGTTCATAAATTAATTTCATAATTTGTCCACAAAAGAAGCTTCTCTGTGTGATTTTGACATTTTCAAAACATAATTTGTTTTATAAAGTTTTCAAATGTTTTCAGATTTGAAAGAACTCTGGCATTTTGGAAAAAAGAAATGCGGATTTTTAAAAATATGGGCTTAGATAACCTTTGCTTTTAAGTAAATTAAAAAAAGTTAATATACTTCAAATACTCAATAATCTTAATCTTGTGGCTAAGAAGATGGGCTGGTGGGTACAGCGCTTGCAGTGCAAACATGGGCAGGTGTGCATCTGCATTCCCAGCACTCACATATAAAGTTGGGCAATATTCCCAAGCCTATATTCCCAATACTGGTGGAAATGTGGCTAAGGGGTTTTTGTTGCCCAGCCAGTCTAGTCATTGTATGCCATGTTCAGTGAGGGACCCACTGTGAGAGCCAAACGCATATAGACAGTATCTAATGACACACCGGAAAAATCAGCACTTTCATTCCCTTTAACATTATCCCTTTTCAGTTTGAGGAACCTTTAAGCTCATCTTTCCTGCTGCTTTATAAAGCACACATTGAAGGCTTGTCAACTACAGACACTGTACGTTCTGCTGACATTAACATTCTTCCCATCCTTGTAAACAGCTGCTGTCTTTATCCCGTCCCCACTATTTGTTTCTCCTTATGACATCTCCCTACTCTCTAAGGCACGATCTTTTTATCCTGTATTTTTTAATTTTCGAATCGATTTCTGTGTATATACTGATATTTCATACTAACATGAACTTACATAAATTCATGTGTACACATCAGCAGACAAGCACATACAGATGAGAAGGCAATATTGGGTGACTTCTGATGTACTGCATCTTACTTTATGATATACGGTCTCTCTTGATATATTCACCAGTTTGTCTTGGCTGCCTGGCCATCTCCCCCCAGGAAACCTCTTGACTCTGCCTAACACTAGGGCTACAGGTACCGGCTTCCATACCTGACTTTTACAAGGTTGCTAGGACCTAAACTCTCCTCCTCACATTTGTGTAGCAAAGTGCATAAGAATTCTCCTCAGCCTTTAGAAAACAAATTTTAAGTGTGTCCAATGTCAAGCCAGTATAGGTAGCATTTATGTCCATTGGCTTATTCTACCTTAACAAAATCTTTCCAGTGTATTCCACAACCTGGCAAGGGTCAGCATCCACTTTCCCACAAACAATGTTACATTATTAGCAGATAACCCATCTTTATTTGTTCACCCATCAAGGTTTACCACAGCTGATTATACATCCTGACTCTTGAGATGTATGTATCGCAATAATTTAGGAGTTCAGGTATCTCTTCCAAATACTTATTTAACTTCCTTTAGAGATACCAGGTTTGAGGACACGTACATCACACAGAGGTTGTTTAGTGTTTTAGAGGATCATTCACACTCATCTCTGTAATTGCTGTATACAATGTAGCGGGAGACCCAAGTTTTACTGTAAGCTATTTATGCCAATCATCGTCAATCTGAAAATAAACTATAAACATAGGACAAACAATGAATCAAAAGAAATCTCCAAGAAAATACAGGCTTGAAGTGAGAATGGCTATTTTTCAACCAAATAGACAAAGTGAGATGCAATTCAATCTGCTATGGAAAGTAATGATACATTCCAAACCATGTCAAAGGCATCATTATCTGAGCATATTTTCTATAGCACAGAGTGCTTTCATGGGAAGGCATAAAAGGAGCTGCAGAATGTGTCTTGGGTTGATCTGCAAATCCAGAAGAGGACCTGGGGCTTTGATAGAGGGTGTGTATTCCTCATCTCAGGACCATACATCAAAGGACACTGCCAGGGGAAAGCCTGATGCTTTAAAAGATTCCCTGTGGTCCTAAACAGAGATAAGCTGAGTGACAAATTCAAGGAAGAATTTTTACATCAGCAGAGACAGCCACAACCTTTAAAACTTGAATTAGTTTTTTAAACAAAATGAGGAGAAAAATGATGATTGGTCCACCAGTAAATGTTTCCCCATTCCCCTATCAATTCTATACATTGTAAGGATAAAAATACATAGATAAGCTTTTAATAATTCTCTTATTTCTAAAGTGCTTATCTAGGCAGAATGTTTTCAAACAGTTTACCCAAGATGCAACAAAAATACCCATAAGCGAGGGTAAATGGTCAGAGTAATACACATACATATGTGTATGTGTGTATACATACATGCATGTATATGTATGTATAAGTATAGTCATTGGAGTTACATAAATGACAAAGTATAATTGCTAGATCTCTCTTCTTGTGTTATTATTCACGCAAATGTTCCTTTTCTCTGATCATTACTTGCCATATTTAAAATTTCATCTTGCTATTTATAGTAGAGTTGTTACATAGCTTCCTAAAGTAGCTAACATACTATTTCTATTCAATGGATGGCTATTTCTATATTTTCTAGTCCTTACATTTAAGAAGCCTGCTTCTACTGAGACAATTTTATGATGGCTTTCTGGAGACCCAAAAACCCTATGGAAACATGCTAAGAATTAGTTGAGCTCAGTTTAACAGACATTATAGACATCGGTTCTTCCTTATATCAGGATAGTAATTGGTCACCTCAATATCCTTCTCTATTTCCTTTAGCAAGTTTCAGAGCTAAGAAACACATCTCTGGTATTCCATTTGTTAACTCTACCATTCTACATGTCTGTTTCTGGGAGAGACTACTTTATTTTAGACATAGTTTTTCCTCTATCCTTTGCATCTGTCACTATTCCTGATTTTCTAAAGACATGTTTAATTATCTCTTATCAATATCATTTCCTGGTAACTTTCCTCTGCCACAGGGTAGGTAGCTTCATGGACAAGCCATGACTTCCATGTTCACCTTTTCCCTTGAGAGTTTGCATTGAATTTCAACTCATGTTTTATACTTTTTCAATGCTCAGTGACCCCAAGTATGCCACTTCATCTACCCTCTGTCATCAGAGCATCTCTGGGGATAAACATTGACAAACTGTGACAGGTTCCCTTTTTGTGTGTGTGTTTTCTCATCCAGCCCCTCAATTCAGCCATATGGTGTTTTGCGACCAGCTGCTTTGTCTGCCTTGTGATCCTGGTCTCTGTCCATGACAAATATCTAAAGTCACACAACAGAGACACAGACAACATGGCGAGCTCTGAGAAGCATTGCTCTCATATGGTTTCTTCTGGAGATGAGAGAGCACTAAGGTGAAATGTTGGACACATCATGTTATTAAGAAAAAAAAAACCTGAAAGACAGACAGACAGCTAGCCAGGAGGGAGGGAGGGAGGGGGGAGGGATGGCTGGAGGGAGGAAAGGAGACGGGAAAAAAGGAAGGAAATTAATGGTAGAGACTGTACTTTGTTAAATAACTAGAAATACTAAGAAACTCAAATAAAAGTTAGTTGGAGAGACTATACTTCAGTAATAACAGGCAAAGCTTAACCATTCTCTTGTGCATGGGAAATACCTTTACAACCACTTTTACTATTTTAGGATTCGAAGAAACTAAAAAGAAATAAAAAATGCTTCAATCACAATTGATAACTAAGTAAATTCTGCTAATGGGAAATTTCCAACCTAGCCTAAAGGTTTTTGCTGAAATTTTAAGTAACTTACTAAAATGTGCAGCAGAAGTTAGAGTTGGCAAGGCTTAGCACCATGGTTAGAGTGCTTTGTAACTTTCCCTGAGACTCATTCAGAAGTTCAGGCTGGCTGAACACTGTGTTTGGGTTGGACAGGGTGGTACGCTGTGAGTCAGAACGCCCAGAACGCAATGGTGCAGCAGCCCGTGGAGACTCAGGAAGCATCTGTGTGCAGTGTGCTTCCTGCTAATCCTACGATACTCATCCATAAATTTTGTAAGCACTGGAGCAAATTAAAGGGAAATAAAAATAAAAGCAATAAGCAAGTATATAAATCTAAGATAAATTATTAATTAGTCCAATTAAAGAGAGTTTCAAATTTTTCTTTAAAATTTTATTGGAATTACATTAGGATATTCTCATACATCTATGTAGCGTGTTATGATCATATTCACAAACTCTTCACTGGCCTCTTTTTTTTCCTGTTCCTAGTGCTGTTAATACTGTGTCCTTCTTTTGTATGTGAGAGAAACTAATACATTTCTTTGGCATTAGGTGGGGAGTTTAAAGGAATAATGTGAGTGTATGTTGCAGGTCAGGGAGCTGCTGACAGAAGTGTATGTGTGTTTTACCAGTGTCTACATGACTGAAAAGGTCTCCCCCCCCCTTAATCTTTCTCTTCCTATATAAATCCTTAAGTAGGTGTGGAGAACCATAAGCCCTCCCCATTTCATGACAGACACAATCTATTGACATGACATGCAAACATTCACAGCTGCTGTAGGTTCAAGGGTCCCCTGCACAGGTACAGGGGATTCAGACTTCCCTCTTGCTCTTCCCTTTCCCAAGATTCTCAAGTTCTTCCTCACTTTCCTCATAGACCTCAATAGGTTCTATGACCTCCCAAGTCATGGGCTTTTGACCTTATTTGCAGCACCAAACATCAATTTTCTTCTGTGGAATAGGTCTCAAATACAATGAGGAAGTGGGTAGTTATTACCTGAACTTACTACCCAGACTGCACACTGCAAAGTTCACCTTGCCTTGAAAGTCAGTGTTTTGTTTTTGTAGCTCTCTCTCTCTCTCTCTCTCTCTCTCTCTCTCTCTCTCTCTCTGTCAAGAGAATGTCTCAAAGTTGTCCTGGAACTCACTATATACCTTAAGATTACCTGGGATTTTTGACCCTTGTCCTGCCTCAGCACCCAAAGAGGAATTACAGGCACAGACCACCATGTCAGCTCTTGAGTGTTATTATACAAGTAGGACCCTATATCATTTCTAGGATTGATGCACTACAGAACAGCAGGGGGAAATGCCCATGAAGCATGAAGTGGTTTGTTGTTGTTGTGTTTAGTTGGTTTTGGTGCTTTTGTTTTGTTTCTTTTTTGAATTATGGTTTGGGAGTATTGCTATTCTATATGAGATCAGCCTCTGTTTTGGAAAGTAGAACCCTATGCAGGTGGTACTCTCAACCACAATTGATTTATCAATTATGTAAATATATTCTTTCCTCTTTTTAATTATTCAAAGTGAGGAAAATGACCAAAAAAAGGTAAACCCAAAATATAAATAAATAAATAAAAAGTAAAAACGACTCCAGGGAAGCAATCAGGGCAAATGCTGATCTTCACCTCCAGGCCCCATCTGGTTCAGACCCATGCAGGCCCTGTGCCTGCTGCCACTGTCTCTGTGAGCTCATACACACATCGATCCTGTTGATTTAGAGGGCATTGTTAACTATATCTGATCTTCAGGTTTTCCCTACTAATTACAGCCATGTCTCCACAGAGACCACAGCATGACCTTTAAATACATACATTTAAGAGTAATTCGGAAACAAAAACAAGCAAAAAGCATGTGGATCAGAATAAACATTCAACAACAACTATATAATACTTCAAACATGTATATTACCCACTCAGATTCTGGTAATGGAAGAGAAATCAGCACACTATTAAGAATTTGATTGTTGAACTCGTGTACAATTGACCTTTACTCTCTAAAGCCCTGACATTCTTAGTTTTGTGCAAGCCTGTGGTGTATCTTTGTGAGTTCTGTGCTATCACCTATCTTTAAGATTATATGAAAAGACAGAAATTTGCCCCTACGTTTTTTTTTTATTTGCAAAAGTGCCACACTGGAGTCTGAATGTTGAGAAAAAACTTTAAACAAAACCACATTGGAAGATAGTCTGTTGAGAACTTTGCAAACACTCTTGCACCTGGTCAAAGTAAACTGGGAATGAAGGAAAATGCTGCAAGAAATGGATAATAGGGACAGGACGACTAGATGCGAGGGAGTACCTTATTAGAAGAAACAGAATTGAGACAGAAAGACAGTATTACAGCAAAACCTGATGAAAGTTGAGCAAGGAGGACACCCTACTTTATATCAATATACCAATACTGATTTTTCAGTTTCAGCAGATGTCTATGATGTGAGAGGCTAACAATAGGGAAACATCAGGTGCCACATATGCATATGTTGTCATATATTAAAAACTACCTATAAGGCTAACACAGTTCTGTAGTATATGATCATGAAGGAAAACACCACCATTCCAGGAATAGCTGTAGATATGCCCTAATGCTAATAGCTTTGTACTACTTCTAAATCATAGGGCAAACTCTGAAGATATATAAAATGCTCATCTACTACAAGTATATCATTTTATTTTGTGTGAAAAAGTAAAAACAAAACAAAAACAAATTGAAAAGGTCATAATGATAATGTTATTTCAGAATTCTTTTTAGGATCATCTGCCTGCCAGAGAGGAAAAAGGTAAATCTTGGATAACTGGTAAGAGGTGCCCTATCATGCTTCCAAACACAGACTGAGGAGAGAAGTCAATCAAAGTACCGCTTCAGTCTGAGAAGTGCCATCCTCTCCAGTACCCCGGGATTAGCGATGAGTCTTTGGTTTCACCTGGCACTTGTCTGGCTGTGTGTCTACTGTGCATTTCAAGCCAAGTGATTTTTCTGTTTCTCAGCTAGGTCCCCATTTCACCTTTTTAAAGCTTACATTGTGACTAACAAAATTAAAAATGGCTGTGTAAGAAATCAACTGTATATTTAAGTTTCTATGATGAATTTCCAGAGAATGTGGACTTGGCGAATTGTAAGGCTCTCTGACAGAAAGAGGAAATGTGGGAAGAGGGTTTCACTTTATCCTTCAATCTTGGGTAGTTGAATATTCACCATGCTTCCCTGAAAAAGTCCAGAAACATCTATAAAGGATGAAGATCAATTTAAGGTTATAATATTTGCTGCAACAAAACTCATAATTCTAAGTGAAAATTTTCCTCTGTCTAAATGCATGTTTGCAGGGAGGAAGGGAAAAAATGACGGGCAAATTGCTCAAAGAATCTAGAAAACAAAGAGCGGAAATTGTGGAAGAAAATGCATATTCCAATTAGTCAGATGGAAGGATTAACCAGCAATTCCCTAAAATCAAGACAGTTAAAATAGCACTTCCAAATTTAAAACTTCATATGTCACAGCTCACTCCTCATGCTAAGGCATTAAAAGAAGAAATTATGAACTGAAAAGAGCTTTGAGTTATTTGTTGTTGTTGTTGTTGTTTTGAGGGAGGGTCTCATAGAGTACTTCTGAACTCTAATAATTCCCTATGTAAATTCATGGTCTTACTCTCTCCACCTCCAGTGTGCTGGAATGTGGGCATATGCTATTATGGTCAGTTACAGTTGGGAAATGTTTATTTGTGGCACTGAGTAATTGAACCCAGGAGTATTTGCTTTCTAGGCAACTACTCCACTAATTAGTCTGTGCTCTTAGCCCTAATTTCTAGATACCTAAGTGTGGCTTCCATGTAGAAATTCATGATTCTCTCTAGTCTGTGAAGAACAGTCAATCTTCTTTTGCTCTCAGAACTCTTTTGCATCTCTGTCTTTTAATATTTAGAAAGAAAATAAAATGTGAATTTCTATTTCCATCTTTCTTTGTGTGTTCTAGAGCTGAGACACTGGCAATTATTTTAGGGAATGTGTAAACCACATATAATTACCTTTTCTTGATTTATAATTCCCTGTGTCTAAAGATTTCTTAATATCTTCCTGTTCTGAAAAATTAATTGCTCCAAAGATAAACAGTAATTGAAAATCAGAAAGCAAAGGTTACTCAGGACTTTGATCCTAGCTTGTCCCTCTAATGACTATACGTGAAGGATGAAAGGGTTAACCCAACAATCAAAACGTCTGGAAGAATTTGATTGGACAGAAGCTTACCACATTCTAGCTATATAAAGTTTTTCACTTGTCTTCATGGCATCAATTACAGTTTATGAAAAGTGTATTAAAAGTTCCAAACTTATGTGAGTAATTCATTCGAGAATACCCGATACCATTTTTCCTCTGAACTTATTATGTGCAGTGTTATAAATTCTTTTTTTAAAATATTTATTTATTTATTATGTATACAATATTCTGTCTGCAGGCCAGAGGAGGGCACCAGACCTCATTATAGATGGTTGTGAGCCACCATGTGGTTGCTGGGATTTGAACTCAGGACCTTTGGGAGAACAAGCAATGCTCTTAACCACTGAGCCATCTCTCCAGCCCCCATGTTATAAGCTCTTACACAAGCCCTTCTAAACTCTGAGTGGACTCTTGGGGTGTAGGAGATTTGTTAAATGAATCGATAGTCACACAGTATGCATTTTTATTTATAAATCTCCTATCAACGCTCTCTTCCTGAGGTAAAGAACATGTATCACCACAGAGTGACAGTCTCTTATCTTAGCTCTAGTATGTATTAGTCTTTATACAAAGTTTGATTCCCATTTCTACTTTGTGTTAGTTTTGTTAATTTTACTTTATAAGGAAAATTGAGTGATCCAGTTTTTAACTATAAATACACTCTTCGAGCTTTCATGGTGATAAGGATAAGAAAACCAAATGGCCAAGTCTAATCTTATAACAAATGTTAGTATATTAACAGAGTTCTGGAGACTTGAGGGGTATTCAGAGTTTATTTAAGAGAGTAGTACTCAACCTTCCTAATGCTGCGACCCTTTAATACAGTTTATCATGCTGTGGTGACCCCAAACCATAAAATTATTTTGTTGCTACTTCAAAACTGTAATTTTGCTACTTTTATGAATCATGAAGTAAATAGAAGATGTGCAGGGTCCCCTCAAATGGGTCATGGCCCACAGGTTCAGAACCAATGATTTAAGATAAAGAATACATTAAGAGTTTAAAACAAGAGGTCTTCAAGTTCGAGATCTTCAGATAGTGCCTGAGGCATTTAGTGAAACTCTGATTTAAATCAAAAGTCTAACAAGGGCTGGAGATTTAGTAAACTGGTGGTCTTTTAGCACAAAATAGCCTCTGGATTTGGTCTCCTGTGTGAAAAGAGAAATAAAGAAGAAGAGCCCCCTCATGGTTCTACACATCTACTGCTTATTCTGCTTCTGTTTCTGCTCAGAATGATGCTTTCCATATGGAAACATCACTCCAGAATATGGCAAGCTCATTTCTGTGAAAGAATTCATTTTCACCTCCAGCAAATTAATCTGAGTAAAGACAGAGCTATGTGGATAAATGCTTTTTTAATTTGGATTTTAACATATGGTTTTCTAATACATATTTTAAAACTCAGCAAATCTGTTTCAACCAGATTGGAGAAACTTTATTTATAGAAAGATGTGCAAGACGAATACAAAGATGCACACCTCTTTAGCCAAATGATTAAGTTTTCTTATCTCAGAATAAAAGCATCCTTAGACAAGGTACAAATACACTCATCTAGCCATCTGATGAGTTATATGTTCAAAATACCCATACTAAATGTCTTCTGTATATAAAGCACTATTGCAGGAGACAGGGATGGAATATACAAGGCCCCTTCCCTGGTGAAGCTCACTTCCCCTTTCTCTATCCTGTAGATTCAATTAGTTATGCAAATTGGAAGCTACAGAGTCAGTTGCCTAGATGCCTCAATTTGGATACCTGTGTCTTCTAAATCTTAGTGTGCTAAAATCTCTTTCTTAGCGTTATGGTATTAAACTAGAAACTTTAAGAGTAAGGAGAGAACTAGGGGCTCCATCACCAAAACGAATTCATGCCATTCAGTGCCTCTTACTTCACTAATTCTCAGGAGAACACACTTCTATAAGCAAGGCCAACCCACTATGTTTGGCTACTCCACAACACCTTACCTTGTGACACACAGGAAAGGCAAACTAAGCATGATGCATCATAGACCCTCCCATCACAAAAACCATGAGTCTCATGTACTGTTCAGCATAGAACATTCTCTTTTAGCAACAAACAAAAGATTAAGTCAGTGAGCAAATAGTGATCAAAATGGGTATGTTTCTGATCTAGAGGATAAAGACAGGGACCAAACACATGAGAATCACAGCCGAGCTCAGTGATGTACATCATTCAGTACCGAATGACCCGGTCACATAATGATAAATTCCTAGGAATATCATAAGCATCTTTTAATTAAGAATTTTTAATACAATCTTTTCTCATTTTACAGAGCTATCCCTGTTCCCACTCTGTCTCCTCCTCCTGCTTCCTCCACCTTCCTCCCACTGCACCTCCCCATCCAGTCCTCAGAAATGGCAAGGCTTCCCATGGGGAGTCAACAAAATCTGACACTTCACTTCCAGGCAAGACCAAGGCCCTCTCCTCTATATCTAGGCTGAGCAAGGTATCCTCCAAAAAGAATGTGCTCCTCGATGCCAGTTCAAGGACTAAGAATAAATCCTCGTCCACTGCCAGTGGCCCCACAGACGGTCCAAGCCTCACAACTGTTGTCCACATGCAGTGGGCCTAACTTGGGCCTGTGTGGGTTTTCCCACTATCAGCCTAGAGTCAGTGAGCTCTCACTAGCTCAGGTCAGCTGTTTCTGTGGCTATCCCCACCATGGTCTTGACCCCTTAGCTCATGTTATTGCTTCTCCCTCTCTGGTCTGATCTCAGGCAGCTCAGCCCAGTGCTTTGCTATAGGTCTCTGCATCTGCTTCCATCAGTTGCTAGTTGAAGGTCCTATGATGACAGTTAAGGTGGTCTTCAGTCTGATTACAGGGGAAAGCCAATTTAGGCATCCTCTCCACTATTGTTTAGAGTCTCAGTTGGGGTCATTCTTGAGGATTCCTGGTCATTTCCCTAGTGTGATGTTTTTCGATAGCCCTTTAATGGCTCCCTCAATTAAGATTTTTTTTTCCTTTCTCTCCCTCACTGTCCTTCCCCTTTCTTAAGCATCCCATTACCTCATGTTCTCCTCCTACCTTCCCTTCTTCCCTCCTTTTCCCCTTCCACCCTCCCTTACCTCCCTTCTAACTTTTTTTCAGGTCTTGTCTGCTTACCTTTCCCAGCGGGATCTATTTATGTCTCTTTTAGGGTTCTCCTTTGATGTGGGAATTCCCCCCCTGTACACTGTGAATATCATTGGAAACTGGCTTGGCCTGATAGGGCAGAGTAGAACTGGGGGGTGGGGGGTGGGGGTGGAACTAGACTGAATGCTGGAAGCAAGAAAGTAGAGTCAAGGCGAAGCCGCGGAGCCACAGCCAGAGACAGAGACCTGGAAACTTGGCTGGTAAGCCACAAACCTCATGGTAAAATATAAAATTATGGAGATAGGGTAATTCTAGATGTCATAGCTAGCTAGCAATACGCTTAAGTAATTGTCCAAGTTTTAAAGTTTCTGTATGATTATTTCAGGAATCAGGGTTCCAGGAACATACTAGCAGCCTCTTAGAACACTCCTTGTTACCTAGCATCTTAAAAATATCATAAACAAAGCCAGGCAGTGGTTGTGTGCACCTTTAATCCCAGCAGAGACAGGGGGTTCAATGTGAGTTCAAGGCCAGCCTGATCTACAGAGAGAATACCAGGAAAGGTTTCAGAACTATAGAGAAATCCTGTCTCTAAAAACCAAAAAGAAAAAAATCTTAAGCCCACGACTGAGGTAAATTTATATACCACATGTATAATGTCTGATTCACAGAGAATATAGGAGACTTATAGAAGAAATGTGAAACCTTCCAAGAAATTAGACCAGAAGATGAACTACTGACTCACTTTGACCAAGCAAGGGCCTTGGCAAATACTTCAGTTTTCCCTGGTATATATTTCCTAATATTGAGATAAGCAAAATAATTTTCAAAAATTCCTCTTGATTAAAAATTTAAACTTAATAACTTTTTGAGGAAGTTGGAGAGATATAACACACTCTAGTAATACTTATTCCCAGTGAGATACTAACTTCAGGGAAAAAGTACAAGTTTGGAGAAGATATGAGCATTGGTCAGCAAAAGCTAATTATGTCCCCGTTGTATTGTTGAGCAATTCCTATGTCTTAGGAACCTCATGGTCAGTCTACGGACAGTGAATAGGCATTACTAGTTACTATTTATTTAATATTTACAAGACTAGACTGCTTTTTCACACATTTTGGGTAATTCAGACATTCACTCAAGATCTCAAAATAGCAGAGAATATCTACACATCTAAGCTTTTGGGTACAACAATAATATGCATACATCATGTAAGCATACAGGGCATTAAGAATATCTTCTGTAGTTGTATTTCTCATATTAGAAAATGAATATTAAGTGCTTAGTGTTGGAGAGTTGACAAGGAAAAATACATTAGGCAGTAAGAAAGAGAGCTAGAATTATTAAAAGTCATATTTCTCAGGTTGAAATTATGGATGCATTTGCAGTATTTAGTAGCTTGTCAGAGCTGCAGTCATATTTTGCTGTAAACCCACAGGCATATCGTTAGTGTCATCTTTGAAATATTCACTAATTCAATGGCATAGTTGTAAATTGTCTTGATTCTAGAAGGTATAGAGCCACCTGTTATTTTGAAAAACTGAACATCATGTATTTAGAGGATGACAAAAATTAAGGGAGTTACCACTGTATGAATCAGAGATGCTAATTTTCTGGCACAAATGTAGAATGATGTATTGTGCAATCCTGGCAATTATGCCAGAAATCAATCTACAGTAATTCATTAACACCATTTCTTCAGCAAAAGTGGAGGGATATGACATCTGTAACTCATATTATGATCTATGTTATTTTATATTATGTTTTTGGTTTTATGAGCAATAGACAACCATAAGATAATTTGAATAGATAATTATTAAAATACTCAGGTTTCCCATTCACTTACTGTTCAAGAATGTAAATTCATTTTGCAAATTATAGGTCTCATTTTCCTGATGAAGAAGATGGAAAGTGACAAGCGTAGAGAGAGGTGTGTTAACTCCTTCATAACCTGGTACATTAAGCACTGACAAAATTGACTAAAGACCTGCTATGATTCTGAGATTATGCATAAAAACCTAATTTATGCAAATAAAGCAAGTTTTAAAGTACCCTTTTCCTATTTACCTAAAACTGAATTACATGCTCCAGTTTTTAATAGTTCTTATATCTATTCCCATAAGTCTACTAAAACTATTTTTTTTTGGTGAATATGTCATTATGGGTGTACTATGAAACAATTGTGGTGGATATTCCGTCAAGTGACCAAGGTGAGCTCATTCCATCTGAATAGGTTTGGACATGCAGTAAGGACTATAAGCAAAACTGATGTGTGACCTATTATTACCTGTTCATGTTGGACAACGTGGCAAAAGTGATGGAATAGTCATTCTGGGAATAAGGAACCTGTTATGAAACCATGCCTAAGTGGACCGAAAGAAGATAGTCTCGGGCTTTCCTTCAGGAAGTGAAGAGCTCTAATGTGAATAACTAAGGGAATGCTCCCTCAGCCAGAGAACAGTGAGTGATCTCTGCCGTAATAAAACAGTCTGCAAGAAAATAGACGCTTCTGATTCTCAGGCACATGCAGCTGCTCCTGGCCATGACCGAGGAGCTAGAGAGTTGATAAGACATCAACTGTAATGCTCACCTGACCTGGAGCCAGTGAAGTCATGAAACACAGAATCTGAAAATTCTGACTCAGACATCTGAGACTGAAGAAAGCATTGTATGAAATAATCAGGTTAGTGGTTATATAAATCTGTGGTTAATATGATAGATAGATATGCCATCCCACTTCTAGGAGAATAGATATCACTGAGTCTACAGAGACAAACTGAATTGTCTTTACAATAGTCCTGCAGAGCTTGGGTGTTCAGCATATGTCAGGAAAGTTGCCAGCTCAGTTTATTTTGTGAATATATTTGGAGCAAGATGAGGATTTTGTTCATAAGTGAAAATTAGTAAACACTACAAGACTCGAAAACTCAATTTTGTTTAAAAAGCCTAGACTTGAATTATATCATTTATAAACAGGTATTTCTGATCTTCAAACTATACATATTAGAAATGAGATAAGTTCTGACAGATACCTAAATGTCGCAAAAGATCTCTCATCACAATATTGTCCTTTTAAACTTTTCTAGTCCATCCCTTCTGCTACCTGAACTCCAGGCAACCTGTGATTTGTCTCCTCTTATTACAGGTTCAGTTAGTAGTTCTGAATGATGTATTAACAGGCTCAAGCATACATATTATCTGATGCTCACTCTCCCCACTTAGCTTAATACAGTTACTCCAGCTATCATGTGACCCTGAAAAACTAACACAGGGAAAGCAGAGTACTTGGGAATCTCCCCTGTAATACTGGCAGTTAGTGGTTCCTAGGGGAGAGAGTGGCACTGGCTTTAGTGGCATAGCCGCTGATAATCCACCATATCTCCAATTAATAAACTCCTACTCAAATCCATACCAGCAATTTTAATTGAATTCATTGGGTCCCACACAAAATTAATTCATAAAGTAAGGAGGGGGACTTGTTGGGAAGAAGAAGGGTTGCAGAAAAAGGGTGAATGGGTGAGGAAGGCTGATGGAGGATAATACCTACTAAAATACTAATATCTATGAAACTGTAAAATAATAAAATTATTAAAAATGAAATAGTCCCCTTCACCTTTTTGACAAGCATCCTGAATGTGCTTGCTCTTGTCTGGTCTTGGAAGGCAGAAGATTAGGGCCTGTTTCATACGTGTATGGGAGAAACGTCTCCTCCTATGATAAACAATGCTTACAGTTTACAGCAGTGTGTGCTTCCTTCTCTACTCACGTATACATGCCCATGTGTATGTTGTAGGGACCTTCACAGGTATCTACCTTTCAGTGTATGTATTATTGTGCTATACACTTACATATCATATGAACACATACACTTTACTTTTCAAAGAGATCAAATAACTGATAATGCATGTGGGCGAAAATCAATGGAAAATGCAGTTGTAACGACTGAGCACATTTATTCAGGAAGTGGCTCTCAGTAATTAACTGACATCATATACTTAAAAAAATCAATAAAGTAAAACAGAGATGTGCTTCCTTCCTGTTTTATCAATACTACAGTGTCCACCATGTTTGTGTCTCAGCATTAGGATATCCTGAGCTCTAGGGCTAGGGTGACCCCTGTCATAACCAATCAGTCAATTTGAAAACATGGCGTAAAACATGACTTATAGGTTGAGAGCAGTTCTCACACTTTTAGATACTCTCCTGGGAAATGAAACTCTGAATGGCTGAGCACTGTTTCTTCCTCAGTCATGCAAACAACAACAACAACAACAAAAATTCAAGAGAGAAGCTTGGTACTACTAAGCAGATTAGAGAAAAACACAAGATACTATGTCTAGCTAAACCCAGCATTATGACATGGGAAGCAATAGTCCTAACTGTAGCCACACAAGAAGAGTAATACTGGAACAAAAACAACTAGTGACCTTGACAAAACATTACCCCTGGACCCGGAGAATATTCTACAGATTTATTGTGTGGCTGTAAAAGTGAAATTATTGAACGTTATTGTCTTTCCTTCCCAGGACAGGCTGGGTCTTTGTCTGCCGTGCTCCTCCTGTGATACAAATAGAAGGAGAATTTCATTTTTCCCCGAAGTCCTGGATTCTCAAGTTCTAACAGCTTGATTCCCACCTCATTAGCTTCAGGCTCACGCGTGACATCATCTTTGGAAGGACATTATGCTTTTCCTATCTGTCCCATCCCTATCATTCACTCTTACTAGTTGAACCGAGAATTAGGAACGACGAGAACAGCATAAGTTTTGTTACTTTCATTCTAATAGCTGAGCTATAATGTGTAAGGGAAATGTCTAGGAGACAGAGAGACAAAGAAGTTTATTGCATCAAATAGAGAGACAAGCAAGTTTATTGCACAAATGAATGCTCAACCACCAAATACTGAATGAGACTATGTGGAAATTATAGCTTCATGATTAGCTAGGGGGTTTTGTTGTTCTTTGTTTGTTTCTTTGTTTCAGACATGCTGCCTACTCCCAGGACATTTTTGATTTTCTTTTGAAACCTCCAGGCATGAGTAAATTCACAAACTCAGTCACTAGAAGGAACCGGTTCTCCAGCAAATGTCAATTGCTTTTTAACTTCAGTCTTCCCACCCCAGAGCTAAATTCCAAATTTAGCTGTTAAAGAATTCTTTGGGAATTTGAGTAGGAAACTACCCATAAGGTAAATAAAATCCAAATAATTCATAAATAATATACCAATCAAACAGGTTTTTGGATCTCTATATATCCAATAACCTGCAGAGAAATTTATTTCATATTTGAGAACAGCATGAGGCTCAACTAGTATATTATTATTGTATCTCTATGTTATTTTTGCACATCTAAATTAAGGGTATAATTTGCAAGTGTAAAGGATTAAAGTTTTCCTCATATTCCACATATAAAAGCCACTTTATTACTACTTAGCTAACTCAGGCTTAGATTACACAAATCTCTAATGAGAGTAGAAAAGTCAACATCATGTGACTTTTATTAAGCACAGGGCCTGCTTCATTAGGATTGACTACCGGTAAGAACAGTCTACTCTGTCTTGTGAACACATGTGTGGATGTTCTTACGAACACGCACCACATTCTGCACCTCAGAAAAGTGACATTTGATGTGAAGGCATGTTTATCACGCAGGACCCCATGAGAGGAAGCTTCAACTTGTCGTTTTGGATAGTTATGAATAAGCTTAGTTGTACAATTTCACTTATGTTGTACATCCCAGCCCACCTGAATCCCTTCACCTAACTGACACTCCACAAAATGACTCTCTAGCTTACCCACAATGTCAGCAGTCTCTCATCTCAACCATTTTGTTTGTGTTCAGCTACCTAACAAGCACTCTAGATTCCAGCATCTCAATTATGCAATTGATTCTTGGAATGATTTCCACCTGGAGCTTATTGTTGTTGGATCCTTGTCTCTGGTCCTTGGCTTTTAATCTAAACAAGGCCTGAAAAGGTGGTTGCTATTTCAGAATTTGGGGATTCATTGCTGAGCCTTTTAGAACATTGACTAATGAGTTAGTGTGACGATGTCTTCATTAATTTTGTGAGAAAGGGACAAAGTGAAGCTGGAGCTAATGCATGAGGAATGGTTTGCTTGAATGTTTATTTTGCAGCAATTATGGAATCTAGAAGGCTAATTCAAATGGTAGATGACTTCTTTAGAAGTTTCAATGATAAGTGTAAAAAAGAGATTGAAAAATACTTTAAAATAACTATATTCCTTAAACAGAACCTCACATATGTGATTCCAACAAAGAACCTTCTGACAAGAGGCTTACTTGCAGAGTCTGCTGCTGTTTTCAATAAGCTCAACTCTGCAAACTCATTATAGAAATTTACAAAAAAAGGTTTTTGGCAAAAGACATAGAAAATGACTAAACCAGGGTTTGTTGTTTAGTAGAAAACATGTTTTGTACTAAAATCTTCGAGGGCCATTGCAGTGTTGCAGCATCTGCACTGAATTCCAGCTGTGCTCCCATGTCGGAAGTACTATTTTTATATGTGACAGTTTTCTATCTTCAAAGCCTGTGGAGCCTCATGTGCTTTGTTCCAGTAGCTTCGCAGGGTCAAGCACGCTTAATGTGGATGGCTGCGTGCTGATATAGGCTCTTCCAAATTTGGTAACTCACATGACAACGTGAATAAATAGAGTGCAGGAAAATGGTAAATGCCTACTGGTGTCTAAAAGTGGGAGAGGGTGGTATTAGATTTACCTTCACAACTGGAAAATTACATGGAAGGAGTTAGTACTTTAACAGGGTATGAATAATAATCCTTGGTTGGCCATTGGATAAAACAAACCCCAGGTAGATTACTTCTCAGTGTTGGAAGATTCTGCTCACACAGCTCTAGATTAATAGATAATTCAGTCACTTCTACCACTGGAATGCCACTCTTTCCTGCACAGGCACACTGGATCCGAACACCCTTAACAAGTTTTTCATCATTGCGTTAAAGACATGAATGAATGACAATATAGAAAACCTGCCCTTTGGAATGAAATAATTAGGAGTTCTTTCCTATAACATAGGAGAAGATTGGAAAGTTGATTTATCTATACTCAGAAGACAAATTGCGGTGTGACATGCTTATATTGGAAGGAAGATGTTATAAGCAGCTGGCCTGTCACTGCTGATCAGCTCCTGCCACTGTTCCCCTTGCTCTCTGCCTCACTCCCATATGCCTGCTCAAGCAACAAGAAACTGCTGCTCTTGATAATAAGCTAAATTGCATGGGACAGCCTAAATGAACAAGATACATATTGGAATAGAGCGTGTTTGACTTTTACACTGTCAATTTTGGAACCATCTACCTTGAAAGGAACGTCAGAAGGTCAACAGATGTTTTAAATTGAGAAAGGATGTGTTACACATCTTCATACCAGCATCTCACTAGATGGGATCTCATGATAAGGCAGTTTTGGTAGAGCCTAGGTACAACCATGAAGCAATTTTAAATTTATGATGTTCAACTTTCCCAAAGTCAGAACTTAGTCCCATTAGGATGGTAAGCTTGAAGTTGGCTATGAAGTTTATACTTCAGAATTAATTTATACAAGTCAACAGTGTTCTTTATCAGTACCTTGATGGTTAGACTTCTTCAAACTTTTGGTTCTCCCTGGAAAACAAGCCGAATGGTAAAATTTAATTTAAAAAAATCATTGTTCTTTGATACTCTGACAGGTGTGTGTGTGTGTGTGTGTGTGAGAGAGAGAGAGAGAAAGAGAGAGAGAGAGAGAGAGAGAGAAAGAGAGAGAGAGAGAGAGATTAATAGACAAATTTGGTATTTTGTCATCATTTTTCAAAGATGGCATATATGTAACCTAAAAAACGTATATTTTCACTATAACATGTCTTCAGAACTTGATATCTAGTACTTGGCGATGAAATATGTGAATCAGTCCTAGCCTTCGGCAAAAAGTAATGGATGGGGAAACAAAGAATTAAGAAAACCTCACTGACAATGGTAGAGAGACTGCCACGTTTCTTCATAGACAACAGAGCCTAGATTATCCGTTTTGACTCAAGTTATTTTTACAGAGTATGGCAAGTTCTGCTCCCGGAAAGACTCCAGTCTCTGCATTCCTGTTATTTTTCTTTCACTGCTGAGCCGGGGGTGGGGTGGCGTGGGGTGGGGTGGTATTTACTGTCCATATCACTACCATCTCTATCATTTAGTTGACAAGGAATGTCAAATTCTCTGGGTCATATCTTTATTTAAATATGCGTCTTCTACCAGACTGATTTCTTTGAAGAGTATGTCATCACTTCTTTGTGGATGCCATAGTGATTAGCCTCCATAGAAATCAGGTAGGTTCTTGGTTGGGAGTGTTAATTAATACACCAGGAAATTTCTCTACTAATCACCCCCCACCACCACCACACACACACACTGTCAGAGTATCAGAGTGTCAGCTTAGGACATCTTTTCATGGTTGGCTTCTGCAGTGTCAATAATTTGTCAGGTCTTGCCCTCCTTATTATTCCAATATGCTTAATTTCTAACTTGTCTTTATCTTTGTCAGTAACTTCTTTAGATCCATCCAAGATGCAGTCTAAAAATATGATATTTTGGCTGGCAATCTTTAGACCTTTGAATATTTTCTCGTGCAGTATTTATTGGTAATTTTTCCTCAGTAAATTCTATAATTAGGGGTTTTCAAGGCTCTTCTTGAGAGAATAAAGAAAAACCCGTGGGTGTGTTTTTATTGTCTTAAAAGGGAGTGCACAGAAATTATGCTGATGTTGCAATCATTTCCATTGTAAAAGGTGACGGCATCCTTTGTTTGAACTTTTACCCCCACAACCCAGTGGATAAGGAAAGAGAAGGCTGCCACCTTGTTCTGCGCACTTCTGAAGTCCCTTTGTGTCCTTCTCTAAAGCATTCTTTTAAGCATTCTTCAAAACGGCTGGAGTAGCCCTCCTCAGCTTAGTTCTTCAAAGGTACCATAGATTGTCTTTCTCATCAAGTAGATCAGCGTTTTTTTATCACCTTATCTCCTTCAAGTCTCCAGCACAGTGTTATTTGAACACCTGGGTAAATCTGTCCATTTCCAAAAACATAAAATATAAATTGTATGAAAGAACATAACAAAGCTATTGAGGAATGAAAGTAAGTTCTTTCAGTTTTGGACCAAAGAAAATTAGTAGTATACACAGGGGGACAAAATACAAAGATGGTGGCGCAGAGCACAAATGAAATCCAAGCCCACACAGCAAGACACTGATGGACAGTAGAGACATGTCTCTCTGACAGTAGGCTGCAGGGAGGCAGGGTCCCAAACCTGAGGATTAGCTAAGGTTTGTGTTATACAAGTCTCCACATTCTCGTTAATGTCTGTACATTTGCAGCAAGTTTTAGTTCTCCTCTAGTAAAGCAAAGAACTGTGTAGCATCTTGGGAAGCTCAGAATTTCCCTACGCTTGGGGACATCAAAAACCACGGAAGAAGATGAATCAGGTATGCGGAGGAAAATGCAAAAAAAATGTAATAAAATGAAGAGTGAATCCCCATACTTCTTTATCCAAGGCCTCTGTCTCCTTAGAAACAGAATTGTATACAGGGCAACATCTTAAAACATGGCCCTATGGAGAGCATAAAGATTCAAAGAAACCTTTCTCTAGGAGACCACATACAGGGATATCTCTGACTGCCTTACACTCCTGGAGTTAAGCTCTTTCTACTTTTCCCTGTAAACAAAGTTTTGAATCAGCTCTTGCTGTTTCTTTTTGATGTATGAATGAATAGCTTAGGATTCCCAAAATCTGAAGAATAAACCTAACAGTCAACCCTGAAAATATTTGGACTCAATAGATTATAGTTTATATATATACATACATATATACATATACATATATATATATATTTTTTTTTCATACCACCACTTGACTTCAAGTCTCCAGTACAGTGTTATTTGAAAATCTGGGTAAATTTGTCTATAATAAAAAAATTAAATAAATTGTATGAAAAAGCATAACAAAGCTATTAAGGAATAAATGTAAGTTCTTTCAGTTTTAGACCAAAGAAAATTAGTAGTATAAATAAGGAGAAAAAATAAAAATATGATGGTCCTATGGACAGCCTGACTCACATAAGAATAAAGATGAGAATAAATAAATATTCTTAATTATATATACCTACCAAATTTCCTGACTCATATACATATTCCTGAGTATATATACATATTTGTGTATATAAGTATATTATGTAAATATATACATATTTAGATGCAATAACAATGAATGAAAACAGAGGCTAAAAATGTGAAGAGAAGTTGAAAGGAATATATGGAAGATTTCGTCATATGGAAAGGGAGGGAGAAATGTTGTATGCAATTAAATCACAATTTAAAAAAACCCTAAGGATTATTTCTGCATGAATATTGAAAAAAAGTACAAATGAATCAGGAGGAAGAAGATAGTCTAAGAAAGAAGAATTACAAAGCAGAAATACAAACTGAATACTGAAATAGGATACCAATATTTACAATACTAAATGGAACAGGCATTCATTCTGGAAGGATTATAAAATAACTTTGGGTTTTGTCACTTGGTTATAAAGTATTTTAAATTTTCCTATTTTTGAAACCCTGTCTCAAAAAAAATTTTTCTATATTTTCTCTTCTTCCTTTCTTTCAGTACACAGATATTAAAATTATTTTGACAATTTATTTAACAATATTGAAATCAATTTTAAAAACTAATGTACTTAAAAGAGCAAAACAAAACAAATTAATTTAAATTCAACTATCTCATTTCTTGAGAGCTCTTGATATTAATAAAATTTTACAACTCATAGCAGCTGTCATTAGCTGCATAGGACCTATAAGATTAATGAATACTTAGTCCTGAAAACGTAACCAACAAGCAACATTATACAAACCAGCCAGGTTATATTTAGAAACACACATATATATGTATATATGTATATATATATTCCATCATATATATACATATATATGTGCATATATGAGCAAAGAAGAAAATATGGGAGGTGGTTTTGGAGGGAAGGAAGGGAAGGAGAAAATGATGTCTGGAAAAGCCTGGGATAAAACTGGACTCTCTGAACATAGCGGACAATGAGGACTACTGAGAACTCAAGAACAATGACAATGGGTTTTTGATTTTACTGCACACACTGGCTTTGTGGGAGCCTAGGCAGTTTGGATGCTCAACTTGCTAGACCTGAATGGAGGTGGGGGTTCCTTGGACTTCCCACAGGACAGGGAACCCTGATTGCTTTTCGGGCTGAGGGGGGGGGGACTTAGTTGGGGGAGGGGGAGGGAAATGGGAGGCGGTGGCGGGGAAGAGACAGAAATCTTTAATAAATAAATAAATAAAAAAAAGAAATTATCACTAAAAAAAATAATTCATGGAGTGTATCTTTGGAAATTATGTTTGGTAGCTGCTATATGTTAAAACTTGTTATGAATAACTTACAAGTTTCAGAATAATTGATTTTAATTAAAATTGACAAAATATTATTTGATACTACGTAAATAAAATAGCGTGTTATGCCATTCGATGTCCCATTTTGGGTTTGTGGAGAAATAAGCAGTAAAGTTTCAGGTTATTCAACAATGACAGCACTTTCAGGGTTCTTGACTCTGGTGGAACCGTTTGTATAAAAGGCCTTAAGTCCGGAAAAATTTAAATATTTTCCCACAGTACCTGTATAGAAAAAAAGTCTTTGGGAATTGAGATTTACAAGTAAATCCTTAAAAGTCTGTTACTGAGATTGCTCTCTAATCATGATCTTGGGAAGAGACACACCTCTACCTTGCGGACTTGGGTTTCTGGGACACTTCTAAGTACTCATCTTTTCTCTCTTGTCAGAAAATTACTTAAATTCATTTCTGCTTGGCACAAAATACTGGGTACCTAATCAAATAATTCCACAGGAGATGGCATGATCCTCATTTTAAGCTGTCATTTGTGTTTTTCTTCCCAGTCATTCCTTCATGTCAGAACTACACCTGTCGTCTCAAATGTCACAGTGACTTCTTTCTCATTTACACTGTCATTTGACCCCAGCATCTGGATGATGTCAGCATTAAAAAAAAAATAGTGATAAAATAAATAACAAAAAAAAAACCCAAAACCAAAAAACAAAATGTGAACTTTAAGTAAACACTTTTCAGTGACAGATTGGCCGGTGCTTATTTTATTTTATTTTATTTTTTGGGACAGACTGGTGGAAAAATCAAATCAGTGAGGAAGTGCGTGAGCAGCCCATCATGAATGTTTTGTTCCAAAACACCTGCGCTTTCTTACAGCTGTCTTTTTGTGTGTGTGTGTGTGCTGACCAGCCCTAAAAAGAAAAATGGTTCTTCACACAGCTGTTCTAATGAAGAACCTAAATTTGTGATAAAATAAGCAATAAGTTTAAACATGAAAAAGGTCCTGTTCAATGTATCAGTTAAAGAAAATTTTCGCATTGTTGAAATGTTTTTGGGATTTCTGAAATACTTTAGGCACAGATGTTGTATTATCTTAGGATTAAGACTGAGAAAATCATAATTATAAACCCTGCCAGGATGGAGTATATGTGGAAAACTATAGTTGTTTTGTATTTGTTCAGATTTTTATCTGTGTCCCCAAGCTCTTTTATGTGGAATATTCCTGTCTTGTCTTTGCAAATTTCTTTCCTTAGGATATCTGAAAGAGGGAGTACCAGTTGCAACGTCACATGACAGTTATTTCTTGGATACTCAGTTAATAGTTATTTAATGCAACGTGGATTTTCATTCTATAACATCAGCACCTTGCTGGTTGGGGACAGTAATTTTGCTAAGTGCTGCAAATGAAAAAAAATGGTTGTCCATCATCTCTCTTGCTCTCTCTTTCTTCTCTCTCCCTCTACCACCCCCTGCCTCCTACCCTATCCTACCACTTCCCTTGTGTGCACGTGTACAACTCATTTCTAAAAACGTGAGGGTAACTTAAATAATAACAAAAGAAGCACAGTGTCTGTGTTGGGCTCAGAGTTGTGGTGCAAAGTACGTTAAGTTGGCATGGTTGCAGAAATGCTACTTAATGCCCTGGGACCCAAAATGTCAGGAATGAAAACAATTATAGTATCACGTGAACTTATTCTCCTTAAGCATTTGCTGAATATAATAATTCAGTCTGGAGAAATCTCTAGTGGTAAGGATCAGAGTAATCAGTGAAAGGAAACCTACTGGGGATATAATAAAAATATATGATGTTAGGAGTTGGAAGATTCAATGAGAGGGACCTATGGAAAACTTTCCAAATGAAGCAAGTGCTCCTTTGTGTGAGGCTATACACTGAAGTGAGGGTTCATCGCCCTGTGGACACTGTCAGGAATGGAGGTGCTTGCCTTCACCTTCGCAGGAGATATTCCTAGCCATTTTAAAAAGTGGAAGTTTGAAAAGAGAATAATAAAATCCAGATGTAACATCACAGAAATTTACCTTCAGTACAATATAGCTAGGTTTGACAGACCAGCAAATCTTTATGCAGCAGATGACTACAAAAAAAAAAAATGTTCCCTACAATCATCTCAGATGAATTCTTCTAAGACATTCTTGGGTTTAAAGGTTAGAAGATATGAGTATAATGAATAAAAACTAGGGAAAACCTTCAGGGTATTTGTTTTTAGAAAAACATTTAAAATGCAAATGATGATTACTCAGAGGTCACATCATATTCAGGGACTTACAAGGAGCCTGCAGTGACTATATGAACACTGAGCAGTATGAGCTGACTTACAGAAGGTTGTGTGTGCCCAAAAAGTACCTGACTGCCATGAAGAACTCATACAGTGAGTGATTTCCCATGGTCTCATAAGACTGTAGAGTTCAAAGAGTCAAGAGGCAATTTCCTTGTTATCATGGATTCCACAAACCTATTGACCCCCAAAGATTTTCACTGGTAGTTACAAACATGACTTAACTTTAACCTAGCTTATTTCTGACTATTATATTATGTATATTTCTTATTCTTAACTTGAAAATGAATTTCAGAAAGTATTAACTTTCTACAGATATGATTTTAATATGTTAAGCTTGCTACTAATTGTTGGATTGATTTGGAAAAGAAGTAATTGTGGTATTCTACATATTTGACACATATTAAGAAATCCGGTGAAAAGGGGTTTTCTGAAAATGGAAATTGTTAAGCATGTTTACACTCATTTTCTCACCAACACCCTCAGCTGTCCTCTGCAGTGATTATAGACGCTGGGAAATTTCTAATTCTCACCACCTGGAGCATACTGAGAAAACTCTTTTGCTGTCCTTGTATTGCTAATCTCTGTCCTTTGCTTCTTGCTCAGCCTTATTTTGGGCTTTCTTCTATTTTTTTTTCCAAAACCAATCATTTAATGTTTTTGTTAAATCCTCCAGCACAGTCAGGACACGAAGCAACATGCAGCATTAAAAAAAAAAAAATCTACAGAGTTTAACAGGAGAAACCTTAGGAGGAAGCCATACGCTAAGACTTGATTTTCTTAAAGAACAAAAGTGCTACAACAGGAATGGAACATAACCAGTGGGGACAGAGAAAATTGTGATCCAATTTCTATAAAATATTCAAAAATGGCTTACAGGGGAGGCACTCCACCAGCAGAAAGCTTTAGTTACCTGTGCGTCTGCTCAAAGTGTAATTCAGCTGAGAAATACTTCTCTGACTTGGCCCTGATATGTCTCACTGATGACTTCATCACCCAGAGTGTGAAGAAGAAAATGGACGGTATGGTACCCAAGGCTTAGGTACAGCCTAGGAGGAAGAACTGGAGGATAAAGTAGTAACCAGGATGTCTTAGAAATGGAGCACATCATCTTTGAGAGCAGTGAGGCAGCAAGAGTGATGAGGAACGTTCCTAGGTTCTAAGATCAGGGAAGACAGAAGGGACTAGAGGAATGATTGGGATAAGGAAAAGCAGAGGGAAACATGGCTGTTGTAATTGTCATTAAAGCTAAAGGAGGAAAGAAGCTCATAAGTAAAGGATTATCGACTAAAATTATGTCACTGCTACTGCTAAATAATCAGAAAAACAACTTAAAATGTTTCCATGAGGCTAAAGAGTTGCCTCAGCTGTTAAGAGCACCAGTTGTTCTAGCAGAGGACCCAAGTTCAGTTTCCAACACCCACTTGGTAGGTCACAACTTCCTGAAATTCCAGGTCCAGTCTGTCTTGCTCGCTTTAGTGGCATCCACAGGCATTGGTCGTAGCAGTTGAGTAGAGAAGTGGCAATCTTTGATTTCACATAACACTTCTAAAATAAAAGACTTCTCAGAGAAACTGAGAAGTGAGTTTCTGATTATATTTTCTTTCAGTACCCTTTCTTTAGTATTGAAGTGTTTGTCCTGGAGAATGTCCTCACAGGATCCAAAAGAACTGAAAAGAGAAGTTCCTAGAACTACAAACATTCTGCACAGTTCAATAATGGAGAGATTAATGGCTCTGTTGAGACTGTCAGTTTCTTCTGTAACATTTATCTGAGCCATAAAATTTTTTCTAATGTTCTAATAGATGTAGCTATATAGGTACATACATATTAGCTAAAGTGCTAAGCACATAATAAATATGCAGTTGCTATTGTTTTAGATTTAATATAGATTTAGATTTTATTGTTTTAAATTTAATAATAAAATGTGCAAATTAACAATAATTCTAATGTTTCAAAAAGTAAGAATGCAATTACACATATCATACATAAAACATTTTGAGAGAATATAGAGTCAATAGCCATAAAGTTGGGTTGAGACCACCATGTGTAGAACTGGAAACTGAAGTCTGATAGAATTCTCGGAAAAGAGAGAAAGTTCAGTCATTAAGAGCACCAGCTATTCTTGAAGAGGACCCAGATTTGGCTCCCAGAATCCACAGGATGTCTCACAACCTTCTGTAACTCCAGTTTTAGAGGATCCGAGAATTATTTGTTATTCTGGCCTCTGTGAACACATGGCTCACCAATTGTATACACAGATACATGTAGAAAAATCACTCAAGCACAGTAAATAAAAATAGCAAGAACTGCCTAACTGCTCGTGAGATTGTACTAAAAAAGATTAGGAAAAGGCATCACCTGAGGTCAACATGGAGATACTCACCTGAGGTCAACATGGAATGTTCACCTGAAGCCAGCATTGTGATGCTCACCTAAAATCCCAACGCTCAGAAGGAAGATAGGAAAGAACTACAAACTGAAGGCCAGGTGCGGTTCTATAGAGAGATATTTGGTGTCTGATTTCAGTACTTATTTCTTCTGTTTTTTTCCCCCTGTCTCTCATGCTATCTACTTCCATCTGATCCTTTTTTTTTCTCAGTTTTTTTATGCTGAGATACATCTTGAATTTTTTTAAGATTGCAATTTAATTACATTCCAGGTAAAAACAATTAGGAAGGTCAACAGGAGAGTAAGGGGGGAGGAAATGAGTAACACAAGAAAGGATGAATGAATGAAGAGAGGGAAGGAAATGCAGATGCAGAAATCTATGTGTTCTTCTCTCCACAAAAAAGCAAGAAACAAGTAAGTATTCACTGGCATCTTCATGATATTGGTGCAGCATTTTAAACCTTATTCCTAAACATAGCTTGTATTATTTGACATAGATTTGATTGGAAAAACATTTTGTATTTATGGATCAAATGGTAAAGTTTACATTTGGAAAGACCTGTTCTTAATAGCCCACGTTTGTTGCCTACATCACAGTTTGCATACTTAACTAATTCTACTGTGTCTCTGACTTTTATTTTTCCCTGAATTTTTGTCAATTTATCATATACAAAACTTGTGAAGAAATGGAAGCTGATGGCTTTATGGCAGTTGATTCCTTAACTGCCACACCAGATTTCTCAACAATCTACATATGTAATAAACTGTTAAATATGTAATTCATATTTTTCCTCCACAGTAAAATATATTTTCATACAATATAGCAGAGTAACAATTCCATTAATCATTAGAATCTATTTTGAGGTAACATCTAAATTTCCTCCGTAATCTCTCTGTGTAGTAACTCTTGCTTCCAACACATCTATTAATTTAAATGTGGTTCCACTTTTAACATTCTGTGAGCCACACTTACTTTCATGGACATTCTTCTCCCTGAGGGGCGAGGAGGAAAATTGGTGCAGATTAGAAACTATGAATCTACATTGAACCTGGACTGATGTAGACTTGAAACAAGTATATCATCATCAGGCAACATTTTGATAAAATTGTAGCAAGGTACATAATCACTTGTGGCTTTATTCATTAAAGCATTCAAATATTCACTGTTCATAATCATCACTAAACTTATTAGCAGAGTAATTTTTCTTTGGATTTTTCATTATTCAAATAGCATTGATCAACATAGAGATAAGCAGAACACAGAGTAAAATCCTATTATCCAGACCTCTTATTAGTGTACACAGTGCTTCTAGTTATTAAATGCAAGAGGTTTGTTTTATGTGGAAAGAATGAAGCTATAACATTTTATTTGATGGATGACTTTCTATAACTAATAATATGATAAAGCATTTTAACAGAAAAAAATATTACACCAATTAAAAATGAAACTCTTAGTCTGATTCAGACCAGTGAAATGGCTCAAGGGCTGAAGACGCTAGCAAGTATGATTAATGACCTGTGTTATTGCCTGGGAAACACAAGGAGTAACAAGACAACTAACTACTACAAGATGCCCTCTGCTACCAGTTGTGTCCCATGGGTCCTTTCACCACGCCAAATAAATAGAGGAATGTAATAGAAAACAAGTACAAATGTGATAAAGAGTGAATTCTAAATATGAAGTGTAGTTTCATGGCATGAACACATTATGAATGGTGACGATGACTGTATGGTGTTAGGGACATGAAACAAGTTGGCAGATAACAATGAGTAACGTGTGAAATTCTTCACTGGGCATATTGATAGAGTTAGAATACAAACAATGAATATTGACATAGGTCATAGTAGAACATTTGTCTCGTAATATAAGTTACAGAAAACAGAAATAAATATATATAATCTATGTATAATCCATATTTTATCTATTTATAGCTGTAGCAATATTTAACCTTTCAAGACAATATATATAGCTAAAATGAGTTTTGTTCCAGTAGGCTATCATGACAAATAATCCTTTAATCAAACTCTGTAGAGTTTATGGTCTGTTGATGGCTTTGCTTCCCACCAGAGAAGCTCTACTCTAACTCCAAGGTTCCCTAAGTGGACATGGACAGATTGCGAGGATGGAAATTGCGCATCACTGCATGGCCTCCGCGGGTGAGAAAGCTGGGTCAGAACACATACTGAAGGAAGCTCAGCCAAGAAAACTAATATTGTCATGTCAGGAAATTGATGAGATGGGAGGCAATTGCCAAAATAGAGATAATAATAAGGACAAGATACAATCTCTAGATTTATTGAACCTCTTGTGCCAAGGGAAAAGGGATTGTACCAACACTACCAAAAGTAGATCTTGACCCACTGTATGCTTTTGCACAAGCAGACTTTGTCTCTGGCAAAATCCCTGTGATAACTCAATAGGGCCCAGTATAAACATATCACGGTATCTCCCTTGAGATGCTGACAATAACAGACCACTAGATAGCCTTATTCCCAGTAGATGAGCACAGACAACTGATAGATTTTGCCTCACGGGGTCTGAAGAAGGAAAGCTAAAGGTTAAGGTGCATTTCATCACAACAGAGAAAAGAGCTAAAATGCGACCCATGCTTGACATGCATTGACACTGCGCATCTATGATAAGAGAAGAGACAGAAAAATGTCAAACATGCTGAGTCTCAATTTGGACTCTTAATACTAGTCATGGTTCTACTTCTATAAGCAAGGATATGATGCCTATGGTGTGGAATTATTGTGAGGATTTAGGGAGAGAAAAGTCTTAAAATGCTGAATCCGCTGCCTGTCAAATATCAATGAGTGAACACATATCATTCCTGGTAACTCAAGAGCCACAGAACTTCAGAAACATTAGCAACTATTATGATGATCATGCACTCAATACTACTAAACCAACTTCTAGAAATCTTCCCAAAAACAAATAGAAATTTTGGAAATTTAATACTACTATCGAAAGGGGATCCAAATGAGTGGAAAGAACTGAAAGCCACGCAAACATGCCAATTTGGTAAATGTCAAGAATGGCTTGGATGTCTGGTGCAATTTCCTTCTTCATAGCTTTGAATATTTAACCTAAATAATACATACTTACACAAAATACTTGTGGTAAAAGTCTATAAATCTATAAATGATGTATTTAAAATATAGACACAGTAATAGAATTAATCTAAAATATACATAGAGCATTGCTAATCATGCCATTGAGTGTTATTGGTAGCCCCTTGTTTAACTAACAATTGTCTGTTTGTGCCACATGAGAAATCGACATTTGGGGTGTTTTAAAGTATGTATGAATAACGTTTTAATCAGAAAAATATTTGTGACATACAGACAACCCAAGTCAGAGTGTTAGAAAGAGGCTCAGCCTCAGCATGGGTTGTCAAAGTTCTATGTTCTGAACGGCCCATGAAATAGAAAGGACAGTGCCTTTACCAAACATTAGAGAAAATGAAAGGGGAAAATAATATTTCATGTGATGTGTCAACTTGACAGAGTTTATATAAATAAAATTAATTATTCATATTTTATTGATGCACAAGCATATGTACTTATTTAGCTGATGGCTCTGGTTGGCAGAATTTGCTCCAAAGCTGCAGCACCAAAATAATACAACAATGGCAATGTGGCCTATAAAATTCAAATATTTCCTATCTGAGTAATAAATAGAATGTAATGTGTGAAGAAGAGAAATTCCTAGACTGAAACATCTGCACAAGTTGGATGATCAAGAAATTCAAACATTTGGCAACAAGAGAATGGCAGCTAATAATGATGCCAGAAAACATGAGGCATGGGAGAACTGCAGCAACAAATAGGCAAGCTTCTCCCATCTCCCCTTTCTGTCCTATCTGGTTGTACTTTAATTTTAAGAGTTTAGCATGGCCAGCTGTGGTTTGAACCAAATGGAAGTGCTACTTTGATTGTGGTCATAAAGCACTGAGAATTAGCAATGGCGTAAAGTGCAAGCAAGCTTTGGGGACGAACACGGCACAGGCAATGTGACCAAAACGGCTCTTGATTGAGTAATGGATTGCACTATCTCAGAGAAGGAAATTTTAATGAAGCCTGAAGCTTTATATTGCAAAATATTGAATGTTTAGTATGGCAAAGCTCAGCTCAGACATTTCCTTTTGACATTTGAAGGATTTGTATTTGCATTTTACTGGATTTTCATTGATTATAACTTTCCATCTGAAAAATAGTTCAATATAAATTTGGTTATTTAAAAGTTCCCCTGATGGGCTGGTTGAAAAACTAAACTATTCCAGTCACCAGAGAAAAAGAAATGTGTTTTGCTTGCTCAAAACTAACTTATTATGAGGAATCTGCCCTTTCGGTCTCGACGCAGGAATTAGGGAAATAGGAGAGATAAATGTGTGGTGTTTGTAAAAGGTTACCAATACATATTACGGATCAAGAAAAGGTGAGAAATCTTACACTGAAATTGAGGTAGAGCCTTAGATTAGCTTTCTCAAAGAACAAAGCAGAAAGTGTGTGATACTAAGCAAAGCATAAGATAACCGTCTTCGCCGTCAGTCAGTTTTGACACCACCTGACTTGTAACTTATGGTGTTTTCATGATTCAAGAATGGCTGGGAATTAACCCAGCACACTCGAGAAATGCACTGAATAAGACGGAGCAGAAGTAACTGTGCCCAGAAGAGGCACAGTAACCAAGCAAACCCGCAAGACGTTCCATGTGCACCAACATGGCTCCACCCGAAGTTTTCCTAACAGGGTCATTAAGTATTGTCTACTAGACTCGTTCAGCCTATGACAGGGATATGATGGGCTACCCTCGACTCTGAATTTCTTTTTTATGGAGTAAGACTTTTTCTCAGGTCTTTTCCCTACAGACTCATAACTTATGTCCCAAAGATGAATGGTAAATAGCTGAATAAGTAAGCAGATAAATATTTCAGTAAAAACTGTCAGCATGGGACAAAGTAGAGTAAAAAGAATAATTTTCATACGGTAAATTTTTATTCTCTCACTAAGATGTTGTTAATGATGTTTTGTTAAGTATAAAATAATTTGTTACAATTTCAAGTTAATGCTACTTTAAATGGTAGAAACATGAATGCACGCACATTTATTGACTAGGAATTCCATAATAGATACTGTTACCATCATGGAGTATTAATTCTTTTTATGAACATAAGTATTACATAAGTAATTGTAAAAATGTGTGTAAGGCTACAGAATGCTGAGATTCCATGCATGCAACCTTTCTCTTAGCCTATAAAACTCTTTATAACTTAAATGTTATCCAAGTTGTGATACAGAACAATTAAAGCATCAATGCTTTTCACAACTAGAATAATTTTAACATTGAAATGGTAAAATTAAACTGACGAATGGTATCAATGACTCAGTTACACAATAGGATTTTGAAAAGCATTTTATAATTGTCTCATTAAGTTAAGTTTATATCATTTTATATCTCCTTTATTCATTCTTTGCCATCACAACACACACAAACAGACACACACACTTTACATTAGCTTTTATATTTGAATAAAAATGAAAAACTAGTTTTGAGAATACATAATAGCCAAGTATATGTGAAAATATCTTAGATATTTCTGTGCAAATGCAAATGTTGTGCTTTAATTTTATTTTATCTATTAATTTTTATATTAATCTTCTGTTTGTTGAAATATAAGATTTCGGGTCATCATAGACAGGTCAAAATCACCATTTATTTGCAACTGTAAGCCAGTTTGCTCTACCAAGCCCAATCACAAATTACTCTTTTCATAACATTAAAACCTACAAATATAAGTTCCTCCTTTTTTCTCAAAAATTATGTTGTCTTTAAGTCAGTGCCTAACTAATGAGTATCAAGTATTTTTTAAATAATAAAAAAGAGCAGAGAGGGAAAGTGTTACTGTCTTCTAGAAAAGAGGCACTTGAGATATAATTTTAAACAGGAACCTGACTTTCAGGCTAGAGAATGCAAGGGTCCATGGGTTTACATTGTTGATGGCAATGGGCCTTGCTGACAAAGTTCAAAATACTAATTACATTTAGACACAATTCTCTCATCAAGTGTGTAAAAATTTCTTCGTCTGTATTTTTTATATAAATTTGTGAATCCAAGCAGAAACATAATCAAGGAGAGAGGCTGCACAAAAATCTATAGTTCTGGCCTGGTCCTTCAAATTGCTTGAGATTCTGAGCAATTCTGTGTGAAAGCAATTCAGCCCACTGCATCTGATCTGCATGTAAATAATCCGCCACACCAGTTTGCAAAATTATGTATTCTGCTGGTTCTCTTGGGGGCCCATTGGTCTGGTATGTGCTGTATCCAACACGACTGCTCACTGTAGCTTCTACTTTTCACAAACATCAAAACTGTTTTCTCAGTGCACACCAGTTGTAAAATATGCTGAAGCTAAGCCAGCACCTTCGGAATTTTCTTCATAAGCAGACATACTTTCTGTCTTGATTTTGCCATCATATTCGAATTCTGAGTCTCTAGAGAGTTCCATGGTGTGGCAAGCTGTCCCTTTCCTTATAAAAGGGACAAAGAGCCATAGCCAGTTATTTTAAAATATTTTATATATAACATTAACTTTTATAATATTAACAGTAACCACAGAAAAGATGGTATGTAGTAACAAGGTGCGAACTATACAAAGAGAGCACAAGTTAATATAAATTGCATGGCCTGCTATCATGAACAACAGTTTAGTATGATGTCACTTAACATGATTATCCACAAGCTGTAAATATAAAGGGTCGTGAGATACAACCTTCCGGAGGGAAGAACTTTGATCATTCTGCATGCCTTAATAATGTATAATGTCTTAATGTGTATAATTTAAACTATCAAGAAAAGAACACACTGCTAAGTATTGTTTGAAATTTAGAGAAAATAAGAGCTTCAGGAATCCAGATGATGAAAGCAATGGAGTAGTGTGTGACTCCAGCGCAGTAAAAATAGCATCGTAAGACATTAGCTCCAAAATCCACACGCAGAGCCTCTGGTTCTGGCTTTCTTTTTCCTTGTGTCTCCTGAGTCTTAGGTATAAGAATTGTGCTGCAGATGCATTAATTATGGTCCATGGTGTATGTGTGTGTGTGTTATATATATATGCAGCAATAATGAGGAAGATTTCATGAACCTGAGATATGAATTTGAGGAAGTTTAGGAGACACTGTAGGAGTTGGTATGATATAAATAAAGTACTCGTGGATGACATAGTGAAAAATAAAGATATAATCAAAATATTACTAGTAAGTCTTAGCCTTGAACAGTCATGGTTTAGGACTTATATATCCTCAAAGGTTCTTTTACTAGTGTCTTGGTTAGCTGGCTATGCTATACTAGGAGGTGGTAGAAATATTAAGAGTTAGATGTTTTGCATAAGAATGACTCCCATAGGCTCCCGTATTTGAATGTGTCATCAGCAGCGGTGACACTGTTTGAAAGTATTAGAAGGTGTGGCCTTCTTGGTAGAAGTGTGCCACTGGGGTGGGCTTTGAGATTTCAAAATCCCCTGTCTTATCTGTGGCAGTTCTTATCTACAGCTTCAGTATCTGCCTGCATGCTGTCATGGTCCCCACCATGAAGATAATTGGCTTGACCTCTGAAACTATAAGCAAGGCACCAGTGAAATGTCTTCTCCTGTAATAATTGCCTCGGTTATGGGGTCTTTTCACAGCAACAAAACAGTGACTAAGACAATGTCTTCGAAGGAGTTCCCGAGATTGTACCCCCTCCTTTCCTCCCTTGCTGTCCAGCTTCCATGAGCATTTCTTCCCTAGATTCTGTTTCCTATCATGATGTTCTGTCACTGTAGTCATCTAAAAACCAAAAGTGGTCAGCCTACGATGTCAGAATCCTCTCAGAAGAAAGTGCGCACTTACAAATTGTTGTCTCAGATGTATTCTGAGGCCAAAGGAAAACTGACAAATACAGAATCCTTTTGACAGAAACTGAAGCAGCAGAGTTCAAAACATTATAATTGATAATATGAATGATAAGGAGCTATCAAGATGGCTCAGAGGTAAAAAAGGGTCTGGGTACCAATTCTGACAACTTGAGTTTAAACTCTAGAATTAACAAAGAAAGAAGAACAATTCTGACTAGAACAATTTCCCTCTGACTTGTGCATGTGCACTGTAGTATGTGCATGTCACCCAACAAGTAATGAGATATAATCAGAGATAAAAATATAATAATAGATAAATATAACAATTTAATTTAATAGCATGAATTTACTATTGGTTTACTATTAAGATAAGAAGTGCATCAACTATTTCTCAATAAACTGAAAGTTTTTCATAAGAATAAATAAGAGAAGACTTTAAGTGCTGGAAAGGTAGTTCATTGTGGAAGACTGCTTGCTGCACAGGCAAAAAATGCTGAGGTTGAATCTAATGCAGTCATATAAATCCCAGACAGAGTCTAGCTAGGACCTGTAACCTCGGGGTGGTTATGGTGACAACAAGTCTTGCATGGTATTGTTGACTGCCAGTTTCACCCTAGGTTTAGTGAGAATCTGTCTCAAAAGAAAGGAACAGAAAATCATATGGCAGGATGTCCAAATTTGGCTCCAGGTCACAAAAGGGTTCGAGGAACTACAAACATATATTTACCACACACATACTTTCACATGCACATCAATAAAAGAAAAAATAAAACTCAAAAAAGGAAAAGTATTTGACTTAATGCATAATCTATACCCTGTTAATTATATAGTCCACTTTTACTTTTCATGTAAACAAGAAATAACTGAGTCCATGGTAGGCAAGTTATGTCTCAATAATGCTTTTTATAAAATAAATAGAACATAAACAAGGATAAAAAGCAAAACAGAACCTTATTAGAGGAAACATGGATTAGGACTAATGGAAACCATTATTTAGAGGTAAGCCTAGGAGATTTCCAAAAGAAATGCAAATGAAGGCAAATACAAGTTATACAAATTGTCATGTATATCATTAAATCACCTTGGAGTCCTCTTTGGTATTGGAACTGAGTTAATAAGTTATATCTAACTATTATGAATGAATCTTCTATGTTCTGTATCTTATTTACTGAGCTGTCGTAGAATAAAAGATTCCAACCCACTGAATTTTCATCTCACATAAATATTTCAACAACAATAAAATATACATCAGCTTCTTTAAACTTCCCTTTACATTGTTTTCAAACAGGCATTCAGAAATGTATTATATGTTGGGTTTAGTTTTAATTTTTAACATATCTCTTAATGGGATTTTTTGAATCAGTGGAGCCCTGGAAACTCATTTAAAAGAAAACCTCTCATGATGCTGGCCCTGCATATTATTGATTCCATGAATCAGTCATGAGCAGGAATCCCAATGAAAGGGGATTTTTAAAGAAGAATTTTAAAGTGTGAGACAATCTTCTGTGTTCAGTTTTAAAATGACATAGCAAACCCTATCAGTAATAGTGAGAAAATATATGCAAGGTGATTATGCTTAGATGCTGAGAGACAAAAGTATTTCTAGAGAACAGAGGACGTCTCCGAAGTCTTTTGCCTTATTCTAACTTCTGTGTCAACGGTCTTTCGCGCATGAATGTCATCTGTAGGGTATCCGGGTCCCTGTAAGGTCTTTATGGGAAAAGTGAGATTTTCGCTTCCCTTCATTTGAAGGATGCCCCTCCGGAGTCTCTAGTTCCCCTCCTGCAGCTTCTCTGAAACTTCAAGGCTTATGAGCTCATTCTTAAATCCATTATACAGTCTGGATACCCATGTGTGGACCCTGCAGGGTCACCAGCATCTGATATAATTCTGGGTGCTGGTGGGAAAGCTGGATCTGAGTTCAAACCTAGTATCTGAGTAAATACAGAATTACTTTGGCAGTCTAAACTTTTCAAGTATTTAACAGAACCTTTGTAACAGAGGTGGTATTAGAATTTAATAAAGGGAACAAAAAAAATAAACACTCATTAGCTGAGTAAACACATAGTAAATGTCATTTGTGGAGAGTTTAATATTATACCATTTTTTTGCTGTAAAATGAGGAGTTTATATTACAAATATATTTTCTTTCTCCCACTCGGCAGTCTCCTTATTCTATAATATCTCAAATATACCTTTAATATAACACCTCCCAGATGTGAGACAAGTTTTCACTTATTTATTAGCTATATTTGTTTTTCTGCATGGTGGCTTCAGAGAGCTTGCAGGTTAAAAACAGCAGCGAAAACAAACACTGACATCCAATCAAAGCAGTGTTCAGGCCACAATGGAAATGAGTGTTTTCTTCTTTTCCCCTTAATACAACTCTCATTTCCTGCTAGATCAGTGAAACAATGAAGCATTCAAAAGAATTCTCAGCAGCTGCAACTGCAGATTGCAAACCACCACACATGTTGTTTGCAGTGCCTGGCATTATTCGATTCCCCATTTTCTTGTTTCTTTTCTAATTCATTATCTTTCTAGGTTCTAATGCATATGCAGCTATGCAATTACTTCCAAGGGGGTTACAGGCTTGCAGAGAATATTTAGGAAACGGGCCTAGATTTATTCTCTGAATAGAAGTTCTCAGAATTAAGAATGCGTTTCTAAACATAAATAAAAAAAAAAGCCTTTCTTCCCATTTTAAAAGAACGTAGTCATCTTTGGTGTCATGGATAGACAAACCAACAATCTCAGATTTGAGAAAAATCAGAGATATCAAAACAGACACTTTTCTTTGAGTTGCCACAGCTCAGGGGTAACCAAGCCTCCAGGGCAGCCAAACTTCCACTTTGAACCTTGAATTATTGGCCTTCCTACAGTTACATTAACTAGCTGGTTTCTATCTTACTCTCAAGCCTAGACCAAAACAGCAAAAATCTTATTTCCTTTGCCTCTGTTGATAGAAAAGTGCCCAATGATTGAAACCTTGATGATGGATATAATATCTGATTTCACTTACCCTTCCACTTACTTCTCAGATAAGCAGGTACCTTTCCATGTAGTGACACAGCATAGATATAGAGAAAATGGAAACTCCAGGTTTTGTGCGTGTGTCAATACATCTGACTATTGATGATATTGGTGCGACAATGAGTTTTTATTAATTCAATTGAATGGTTTGGATTGTAGTCATTTTTTTCCTCAAATAGTTTCTGATCAATTAATTATTCTCTTCCTATTTCACAAATGGAAGGCAGGTTAATATTCCTTCTCTTTACACTGACCATTCTCAGAACTATGAATATATGAGTTAATGGAAAATGACTCAAAATTCCACTCAAGAATGTGTACCTATCTTGCTAAGTATACTAATATTTTGAATAATTTACAATTCAATATTCATCATTTTCTATTGAAAGGTATTCTAAAACATCAGTGATGTTGTTCTTAATGTTTTATTGAGAAAAAATTTAACAAATGTACACATATATAAGACAAGTGTTACTTTCTGTTATGAAAAACTCAACACACCTTCTCATTGAGGAGATCTAGGAAATCTTATAGATAAAATTTTAAAAACGTCTGGCTGAAGAAAACCAAGGGTTTATGATACCATAATGAACAGACATTACTTACCCAATGCCTAGAAGATGCCTCAACATGCCTGAGTAAGCAATAGGTGGTTTTCTTTTGCTGCATATCCAAACAGGGCAAAGACACCACTGTGACCATTAATGTACTACGTTAATACAGGACCACTTTACTTTAGCACTGGAAATTTGGGGCTACAACTTCTCATTAAAGGCTGTCTTGTGCATTACAGGGTTTGAGGAGCATCACTAACTTCTTCATACTACAGTCCAAAAAAAAAAACTACATTGAGTGTTGTAATTGGATTTATTAGATTATTAAAAGTAAATTTTAAATAAACGTTCAATTATAGAATATGTAATAATTCAATACCGCAACACTGAGAATATTAGAAAATAGGCAAAACATTGGAATAGTAAAGCAATAGTTATTATGAAACACAGGGATTGCCAGTGAAACCTTATCATCCAGCGACAACAGAAGCAATACAAAAAGATAGTGGCTCAGTGCAGGCACATACAAGGTACCTGAGAATGCATGTCACACAAAATAAGATTTGTGTGTGTAAGTGTGCAAAAAAGGTAACACTTATTATATAGCAAAGAAATGCATATTGGAACAAGAGCTACACACTGTAATTGCCACATTAATGCCATCACAAAAGCCACAGAAAAATATCTTTATAGAGGAGAAGATAACTCGTTTGGATTCAGTTGCAGAACATTCTCTCCATGCTCATTTGGTTCTGCTGTGTCTAGGCCTGATAGAAAGTGGAATATCATGGTGGATGGGGACATCAAAGCAATGGTGTTTGCCTCACGACAATCAGCAATTAGAAAGTGTAATATAAGGAATACAAGTCAAATCCAATCCTCAAAGGCACATCCGTAGTGTCCTTCCTGTGGTGGGTCTCTACCTTCTACCAGCCCCTTTAGATATGAGTTTATTGATGTGTCAGTCTACACGGGAAGTGAATACTGCTGTTCTTCCTTTCACCACTTTTAATTGACTTTTACTATTGGAGAGTTTTGTACATGCCATGTAAAGTGTTTTGATGAAATCCACTCCATTGCATCATTTCCAATTCTTCCCCTAAGATGACCCCTTCTTCATTTCTTCTTCAACTGTGTCTGCTCTATTTTTAAAAACCTTCCTTTCACTGCTTGTGAGAATAGGGTAGGAAGACCATATAATCTAACACAAGTGCCCTCTCAATAGCTGCATAGCCTCTCCCTCCCCTCCTCACATCAATTACCAATAGCTTCTCAGCTAGGAATGGGCTGTCACGTGCTCTTCTCTTATCAGTGATGAACTTTCACTTGATCTTGTGCGAGTCATATTCATGAAGTTATGGTCACCATGAGTTCATGTTTGCAGTGGTCCTGTTATGTCTGACAAATACTGCTTCTGTATATAGGCCCACTGTTCATGGCTTTTACAGTCTTTCTACCCATTTTCCTTTAATGATTCCTGCACCTTGCAAGAGGATATAATATAGACATTCTATTGAGAGCTGATAACTCTGTAATCTCTTGTTTTCTGTAAGCTGCCTCATATAAGGCAATCAGTTAAGGATCACGCCTTCAACACGAGAGTATTCCAGGTATATTTCATATTCGTACCACAACAGATAACTATACTTACCTCTAAGACTCTAAGAGTGTCTTAGAGTGGAAATAGTTGAAAGAATATAGAATGATGGCAAACCATAGAACTACTAAGTGGGGATATAAACTAACATAACCTTTTTGATGTCAAACTGACATTATACTAAAGCCGATAATGTACAGCTCTATACTTGCATTTATACCCATTATAAGAGCAGGTGCCTTTTGCTCAAGAAAGATGTTTTAAATATATTTGCTTCATCGTAGTGTTCATAAGATGAAAACAATACACAAACCGATCATAAAAAGAACATGTGAGTCACACTAATAGCAATACCAATGACACTAAGTAGTGATACAAGCAAACTACAGCTACACAGCAACACTGAGACCAAACAATGTATGCTGTATGACTCCACAAGTACATACCTCAGAAATAAATCAAATAAAATAATGCTTCTATTCAATCTCAATAAGTGTGTTGCTTTGATGGGAAATTAGTAAGAGATTAGGAAAGTCCAGGTAAGATTTTTGGGGAACTTGAGGCATTCTGTTTCTTCACCCAAAGAAGTTTTGTGAGAAGACATTAAGAAACTCCATGAATGAGGTGGTGACGGTGGTTGTGGGGTGTGCGTGTGTGTGTGTGTGTAGTTTCTAAGTTTTATATTTCAATTAGTCAAAGAGATAAAGGAAAGCAAATAAGCAAAAGACATAAGGCTGCTTCTATGAATTTAAAATTTTAAGTCTATGAAAATTTCCTTGAGTTTGACACTTGGATTAAAGTAAACTTATTCTGTTTTAATGCATTATTCTCCAATGTTTATCTATTTGAGAATAATCAGGAGAAACATACAAACAGATTAGGAGTGAAAAAGGACAATGAGATTAATATAAACAAGCAATCAGATAAAAGAAGATGAAATATAGAAACAAAAGCCGAAATAAATCCATATAGTAAATATTTGAGTGTAAATAAAAAAGAAAAATTGGCCATTGTTGTCATATGAATTATTATTTCTGAGTATATCTGGAATCATGATCTCTCACAAATAGTTGTAGTTTTAAAACTTAAGATACCAAGAATCAGAAAGTCTCTAGTAGGCATGAATATATCACCTCAGGGAGGACATGTTGAGTACTTGTAAATATCTTAGGTTCTTAGCAGATCGTCTCGTCACTGGGGATACTTTAGAACAGGTGGTTATTTTATGGAGGGGACTGACCTTAATTAATATAAGCTATTAAAGGATTCTCCCTCTGTCCCTTCTTTCCTTCCTCTCTCCTTCTCTATCTCTCTCTTTCTGTCTCCCCCACCTCACTCCCTGCCATGCACAAACACAAATGCAGTTCTTTATGTTTCTTGGGTAGAAGTGGGAAGTAACTGTAGATATAGAGACTATCAATCCATTCTCCATATGTAGAATAGTAATTTAAATATGTATGGCTACATGTCATTTTTGACATTTTCTTTTGAAAATCCAAAAATTCTGAACCCAATGTAAGGGCCCAGAGGGTGATAGAAAGGGAACAGAACATCCAAATTCTACTGCATAAGTAGGGAGTGGATGGAAAGATTGAGGCATCTTCAGTACGTCTCTATGATTCTTAGCAGTTTATCACAATTGTAATCTTTAATTAGAGCTGGATGACTTTTTGGAATATTCATATACAGACTTAAATCTGTTTTGAAATCTTTACTTGCTAATCATTAATTAGAAACTCAAGAGTATTTTTTTCCTCAAATTGTACACGCCCTCCGAATAAATTATTAAGTTCAATAAAGGCATGCTGTAGGTCTGGAGAAAAGAATGTGCCCAGGTTTTACTTGCAATGAAATGTTATTTATGCCCTGCCAGCAACAGACATATCAGTGAATTCATACCACAGGTAAGCAAGAATCACACCATGGAAGAAAGCAGGACATTCAATTTTGTACCTTGATGACACTAAGATCAAAGAAGTTACCTGTTCTTAGCTGACAATATAGTTTAAGCAGATATAAGTAAGATGTCTCCCTTGAGCTTTAGCCCTACAAGGCTAGTGGCCAGAAAGCTCAACATAAAGAAAAGGAAACCCATCTCATCTGCCAAGAGTATTATTGTTTTTTTTTCTAACTGATATCTGAGTTGTGATAAAAACATAGAAGTGACATGGTCTGGTCACATAAAATAATCGTGACAAAGTCAAGCAAGCCAGGCTGAGGTTGCACAGGTCTCCTCTGCCTCTGTGTCTGTTCCAACACTGATCTAAGATCATGGGGAGGTGTGAAGAATGTGAAGAAATTGTGGAGACAAAATGCCTCACACTGTGCCAACAATGTTCAGGGAAAAGACTTTCCTAAGTGGTTCACAGTAAAACGATTCTTGAATTGAGACACGGGACAAAAAAGTTTGAGAGTACAGGTAATCAGAGACTGAGTAGAGAATGAACTGCTTCATGTTAAAACAAACAAACAAAAACAGTCATAAGCACTTTCATTTCTCAGATTACAAAGAGCTTTGTAGGGACTAGAAACATGCATGACTTGGTGATTATTTGCATGAATTGTTCTTGTCAACTACGTTTCCCAGCACCACATTGTCTCACAACCACGTATAACTTTATGTTCAGGAGATTCAACACCTTCTTCTGACCACCAGAAATGCATGTAAATGCAATGAAAATCAAATAACTCTTTTAAAATAGGACAAAGCCTTACACAACTAGAATATGCTGGTTGGTAGAAAACAGATTGGGTGACTGTCACAAAGGAACTTGCCAGGTGATGGGTATGGCTTGTGAGAGCTTTGGAAAAGCCAAAGTAGGAAGAAAATCACCACTTTAAGAACAATCCACTGACTGCAAATACATATATTTCAGATTAAGTTGAACATTTACTGAATATTTGAGTAGAGAGTCATTAACAGTGTGTTATAATATATAGTTAATAGTAAATAACAGCTTCATATTTTCATTCAGTCATATAAATAAATAGATAAATGGTAAATGCACGTGTGTGTATTTGTTTGTGCTTTATGAACAGGGGTAGGTGTACATGTCTTGTAGCTATGTGGTCCAAATTCCAGAGGACCATTTGGATCCCTTGGAGCTTGTATAGATGCAGTCTCAGAAATGCCACCTTACTCTAAAGGTGCTGGAAAATGAGCCAAGGCCCTCATGATTGCATACCAAAAGCTTGAAGCCATCTCTCCAGCACCAAAGCCCTCATAATTTGCCTTAATTTCTTAGAATATTGGGGGACATTTTCAAGAAAAGATGCAAACACAAACTCTGTAGTTTATCTAAACTAAACTCTTATTCCATGCTGCTCATCTCTTCTTCCCTGAGTCCTCTGAAAACTCTTCTAGTGTTTGCCACCACGAGTAGAACAGAGTCTGCATCGTGATCCAGCTCTCACTGATGGAAGCTGGCCCTGGATTTCTCTCTCCGATTAGAATGTAATTACTGTGGCTGATCTGTTGGTTGCTTGTTCATATCTCAAGTAATTTAGTGTGATAGTATGCCCAGAGTATCACTCAATACAAACTCAGAGAATGAATGACTACACAAGTGAGTGGAGGGAGTGAACAAATAAATGGGTAAAAAGAAGATTTTACTAACTATGAGCTAAACACTACTAAGTAAGTAACCCTAAGTATTATATGTTTTTCAAAATTTGTTCTGAAGTTTAATTTTCCCCTTGGGTAGTAAAGATAAAATGGAATAATTCTGGCAATTTGCAAAATGTGTAGATAATTTAGGGGCATATTGCAGAAAGGCAGTCTTATGCTTTAAGATGTTAAAGCACTAAGGAAGGCTCCATGAAAGTCCATGGGTCACATGCTCCATAATAATCCAGTCTATGGACCCTAAAGCATCAAAAACCCTGGGACAGGAAATAGGTTAAGGTGCACAGAGAAGTTATTAGTTGGGTCAGCACATAAGGGATTTATGTGGTGCCCATATGCCCACAGTGTTGAACAAGCACTGAAAATAGACATGCTCTGACCTTTAGATTTCAGTGCGCAATAATTAACTTCAAAACACAGCTAACCAGACTGTCTGGTGAAGGAAATAAAGCTCCCTCCAAAGTAGCTTGGCTATTAAGCTACCAAAACAGAGTGTGGAATTTTAGACAGTCTATATTTAATGCAATTCACTATAGAGAAACCCCACACAGGTTTTCACAGATTGAGACAATCTAACTGTTGGGTAATCTGAGGAGGGAAAATACATGGATCCACTCACATCATTTTAAAAAGCTTTGAGAAATAGCAACATTTCTATAAACAGCTCGTGAACACCAGGCCACTTTCAAGGGCATTATGGAATTTTACTGTCATTTGTAACGAAGTAGAGAAGCTCTCACTAAACTATGATTCTCTGTAGGAAGGAAGGTACCTAGTCACATGAGTCATATCTTTTGTCTGTTTGCAATGTGTAGATTAGGATCTGTTTGTGTGATAAAGCCATTTCAGAGTCACGTACCAACCAACTCTGTATCTCTCTGACACTGTCGGTGGTAATGAGCTTGACCTCTATGGATACAAAGATGCAAGCGTACAGGGATGGGCGTCCTAAAGCTCTCCTGAGAGATTTACCTTAATGCAGTGCCTGCTTATATCCTGAGCCTGTCATTTCCTGAAAGAGGAAGAGATATGCCCTTTTCATTCCCAGCTCCCGGAGTAATTACAGGCTCAGGTAATGGGTCAGTGGGGGCACTTGGGACTTCTACATGCCAAGAGGCAAGATATCAATGCCAACACTTTTCCAAGAACAACCCAGCAGGACTTTCACTGTTACTTTTCCTAAGGAATCACCAGGACCTTGATGGCATCTGAACTGTGTCTCTGAATCAAGACTTGGCATTTTATGCCCATCCTGGGAGGATAGCTATGAAACAAAGAACAACAAAGGTGTGAGTTAAAAACAACAATGAGTTGTCCATCACATTTTCTTGGCTAAGGAGCCCTATGAGAAATAAAATATTTTGAACAAATACCTGTGTGCTCGTGTTCTCAGTGTGCTGGTGTCTGATGAGCACGCCAGAGAGTTTATTTAGGGAAGATCATCTTGCACAGTTGTACAGGCGTCGTAATCTTCTGGCATCATAGTTAAAAGCTCCAAGAAGACCTTAGGATATAATCTTACTCATATCTCTCACTCTGTTTACTTTATGCCATGCCTCAGGCCTCGAAGATATATGAAACCACCTCTTTTAGTAGGCATCTACTAACTCCCTTTGCTTGGTGGCTGGACGGCCTTCGCTGACATGTTAAACACACTCTCAGGTATAGGTAGAAATGGGGATGCCCTCCAAAATCAACAAGTATATCATATGCTCAATGTAACAGAATCAACCTCAGATTCTGGTATATTGACATTATGAAGACATTTCATATCATAACTTCCACACTTAGTTTATTCTTGCAGTATCTTACCAATAGATCATAACCACATTGACAAACAGGGAACCACTCTAAACAGTTTGAAGCATGCAAAAGAAGGATGAAGGATTGGGGTGTCTAAGGTATTGGTTGATGCATCTGCATTAGTGAGGTTTGAATCTGAAGCAACACATTAACTCAAAAATGAATCTTAAAAAAAGTGTCACATGTGGATAGTGTGTCTGACATGACAAGGAAGGTAGCCATGTGCTATTTTAGAGTTGACTGGACCTTTTACCACGAGTTATTTTCCTACAGAATATCCACAGCAACTAAGCATTATTAGTATTGAATTTCCGTACTAGACAAGCTACTTGAGTGCTTAGAGCCTCTCAAGATACGTAAGCAGTGGCTAGACAGGTGACCATGAGACAATAGCAGATTGTTTTCCTCTCTTTCTCCCCTTCTCCTTCCTCCTCCTCGTCTCCGTCTTCCTCTTCTTCTCTCTCCCCCTCTTTCCCCTTCACCACATAAAGACATAAGAATGATCATGTGGAGATACAGCGATAAGGAGAGAAGACAGCCATATACAAGCTAGTCAAAGACCTGTTAGATGAAATTGAATTTTGCTCAGGGAGGTGGTGGCACTTCCTTTAATCCCGGCACTTGAGAGGCAGAGGCAGGCAAATCTCTGTGAGTTCAAGACCAGCCTGATCTATAGAACAAGTACCAGGAAAGGTTCTAAAGCTACTCAGAGAATTCCTGTATCAAAAAACTAAAAAAAAAAAGAAAAAATTGAATTTTTACAACATATTAATAGAATCCCAAGATTCTACTCGCCAAACTGTGAAGAAATTTGTATTTGAGATTTCATTTAAGATTTGTTTTATTTTTTTGTGTCTGCCTGCCTGGTGCCCACAGAAGCCAGAAGAGGGCACCAGAGCCATGAAAAAAAGAGTTAGATATGGTGTGAGACACCATGTAGGTTCTGGGAACTCATATTGGGTCCTCTGCAAAATAGGTCTTTGGTTGTTGCTATTGTTTTTATTTTGTTTTCCTAACCCACAAGGTATACTTTTACTTATTTAATTTTTGTCAACTTTATTCATATATATTTATTTACATATTTTTTTGATTTATGCCGGGGTCATCTAAGGAATTATGAAAATTCCTCCACAAGGTTGCCTGTAGCATTGCTCATGGGGCATTTTCTAGATTAATGATTGCTATGGGAGCATCCATTTCTAATCTAGTCCCATTTCTGTGCAGGAGTCCTGGGTACTATAAGAAAGTAAGGCACACAATTCATAGAAAGAAAGGCAGTAAAAAACCATTCCTCCATGACCTCTACTTCAGTTCCTGCCTCCAGATTTCTACCTTGACCTCCTGTTCTGACTTTCTCAGGGACAGTGCATGACAGGTGTGAGGTAAATGGTACCCTTCCTGTCCCAAGTCACTTTGGTTGTAGTGTCTTATCACACCAATAGAAGCCCTAGTTAAAACAACCGGTCTGTAGGATTTTGTTTTAGCTGACAGGAAAGCCTAGTATAGCATTGTAACTGAGACAGATTTATTATACGTCTTTCAAAATACATCAGAATCACAGGTAGCTGAGTTCAATCTAGTTTCTGTATTTTATTAGTATTTTTCATCTCACCAATTAAAATTTAAGCTCTTTGTAGCTATACTTTAATAAGGAAGTGTGCCACATATAGTAGACAAAGCTTATTTTAATAAAAGTGACCATAATATATTAGGATTAATAGAGAAAAACTTTATGAGAAGAACCAGGCTATAGTCCCATGGGAGTAAATTGTGTGGCTAGGACATAATTGACAACATGGAAGTGACCACCTGTCTTTACCCATAAACAATATCCTTTGCACTCAACACCCGTGGATGCACAGAGGATAGAGAAAAGAGAGCAGGGAAGATGTATACATATAAATCAAATAGGTTTTATAGATCATAAACTGACTGAACCTGAAATTACATTTATTAAACCATCCACAAGTTCACAAACATACTATGTAGCAACTCTGTTAGTGCTACATCTGTTTTTTATTTCTTCAATACTCTTAGCATCTTTCCTACTTGGCTCATCTTTACAGTCTTCAAAATCAAACTTTGGGCTTTATATTTTCCTCCAAGTTGTCTTCTCTTTATTCACCTTTATTTTATTTCTGCTCCTAGTATTTATCTTACAATCCTTTTAAGACTATATTTTGGATAGTGTGTGTCAATCTGAATATTGATATATTTTACTTCATAATAAGGTGGTGATATTTTAGCACTGTAATTACAGCAACAATGGCACAATGGTATCATAGGGATGGATCATAATAATCATCTTCAAATCATAAACCATAAACTGATTTATGAACAATTGTTTGGGCTCTCTGCCAATACTTCCTTTATTTGTATTCTCTCTCTTGTTCCCTTTCTCTCTCTTCCTCCTGTCCCTGGTCCTTTGTTGGCATCTAGTTCAATAGAAGTTTGGGAAAGACTTTGGATCCACTACAGTTGTGTAAACTCCAGTATATAGTAATACCCTTTGCTACATCTCTTTGTCTATCTTTGGACAGACATTAGAGCCTCCATATTCTCTGCTTCAGTACTATATAATTTTTGAGTTTCTCATGGAAACAAATAAAAACAACGAATCAGCCATTTGAGAATTGGAAACTTCCCTTTAGCTCATATTCTACTCAATTAGAAGAGAAACCTTGCATTTTCTCAACAGTATCTACCCGATTGCCACACATCTGGAATCATTACATGTCAAGCCCTTGTTCAGTCTTATGATATTCTTTCATGCATTTTTCTGTGTATTCACTAAAACGTGTTGGTTTTAAAACTATTTATTGAGTACATACTCTACACACATCTAGAAACTTAGAAACTTTGTTTCAATGGTAGAATGAATGTGTGTGTGTGTGTGTGTGTGTGTGTATTGTAGCATTAGAAATTGCAAATATATCAGCGTACATAGATGAAGTGACTATGTCAGTGAGTTTAACAGTAAATGATTTTTTCTAGGTTAGCCTGGTCAGTCACTTGCATTCTTTCAGTTCTTTGAGTGGAAGCAGGAGCGTTGTTGTCAGGAAGCAGAGCAGCAAGCATTGGATAGATAGTATGGGTGGGTCTTCTACTGATCCATAAACTTTAACCGCCTTAAACTCACTTCAGACTCATGACAACCAGAATTGAGGGTAAATATCTATGTTAGTTTGTCATTAAGTCAGCAGTATTATGTTATAGCAGTAATTAAAATCAAATGTAATCTTATTTCATTTTTTTAGAGCAACTCAAAAGTACTATTGAAAAGGATTTCCTTTGCTGCTGTTCCAACAAAGATACGGCTTTTGCTATGACAAAGAGTAAATTCTCATGGGGAAACCAATAGGTCAGCCTGTGTATCTGTCTGAAGACTTTGGAGTGGTGTTCTTTCCAGACTGGCATGGCCTCTAGTGGTAATGAACACCTTCAGACTTAATTGTGTGGTTAAACACATCTCTGGATATGATCATGTGCCATAACAAATAGAATTAATCTATATTTAACCTTTATCAAATAATTGCAAAGCAGAGTCATACTAGTCAGGGGCATTTGAAGTGATTGGGGATATCTAATTTAATTGGAAAACAAATAAATAACCTTTGATTCTATGGCCAACTGTAATTATGATCCTTATAACAGAAGTTAAATGCAATTACATCATTTGTAGAAACTGAAATGCAAAAATCATAATGCAAGTGATGCTAAGCTTTCCTTTATTAAAGATCTAGAGCAAATTATCTACATTAGCATTACTCCATTATTACTATACTATTTTTTAGAGCCACTTAAATACACCCAAGCGCTTAGCAGCCTCAGTAAATTGCAAGGCTTAAATTAATATTATAGCAATAAAAATTGACAATATTAAGTCTATAATATTTCTTTTTAGCCTAAAGCAAAAAAAAAATATGGATAATGATTGACTCACTGGAGAAATCCAGAACAGGTTTTCTCTGAATAGCTCATGCTCTCTTTGTTGGCTTTCCCTGTACTGTGCCTCTCTGCTTCGTACATTCTCCCAAAGTAATCCAAATTTATTCTGTAACGTTCCAACAAAGTTTTCCTGAAGAATTCATAAACCGACCTTCAGCTGATGCTCTGTAGTTTGCTGTAGGTTTAAGAATTCCATAGGGATTCTGGGTCTTTTGGCAAATTTATGCATTGTCAAAAAAAACCCCACAAGAATGTGCATGAACCTTTCACAAATAGGAGTCAAAGGGAAGACTCCTGAGGTATGGAGGTTAATGAACTTCCAGATAGAATACTTTTATTTATCTATCCTTAATACTTGCACATTATTTTTGTATGTAAAAGTACAAATCAGATGTTAGATATGTTCTTATCAAGTTCTTCCTACCATCTGGGAGATAGTGGCATGCCATTTTTTTCCCCTATGAATTCAAAATCTAAAGCAATCCAAGTTTTATTACAAAACTAATCTGCTTTTATCTTAAAACTTAAATAGATTCTGAGAGTGTAAGTACTGTGATTTCAGGCTAACCTGAGGAAAGTTATAAATATTCCACAAAGGACAATCAGTTAACAGAGAAATTAGTATACCCCTGATTGGTTTGATTACTTACTCTTATGTTAAGGATTTTTCACTTATAATTCTGTGACTAATAACTTTAAAAAAGTAAAATCTCTTTAATCCCACTCCCAACAAATTCTTCCGTTACTTATTCCCTCAGACGTGGCCAGCTATTGTTGCCAAGGAAACAGGCAGGAAGCAGGAGTGAAGCAGACTCTTTCATCTGGTGAGAGGATGATGGGAATGGATGAGAGCTGAGCAAGGTCAGACGTTTGCTGCTGAATACAAATCTGTCATGCCTAATAGATGAAGCTCTTTAGCTTCTGTGCCGTTCAGGCTACTCCCAGCAGCCAAGGAGAAAATAAAAAAGACACTCAAGCATGAATGCCAATCAGCCCGTGCGGGCAACAGTGATGTATTTACATGTGCCATAGCAGCTGCACTAAGCTTTGCTAGGAATGAAAGAATGAATTAAATATGTGTCAATAATTATAGGAGGTCAGAATTTCAATCCAGAAGGGTTGCTAATAAGATCAGAAGGGTGAGAATTGGCTGATCTAGCCTGTTAACGTGCCTTATGCTTTTCTGAAGTCAGAGTTCAAAACCTGTCATAGAGTCAAATGTATTGAGCTGAGAAAACCCTCAATCAGTCCACTATTGGTTGTTTACCAGGGAAATGATCTTTTGCTATATATTGGAAAATATTATACATTTGAGCCCTTTTATAATGGCAGCTGTCTGATACAACACTTATTCAAATTAACATCAGGGGACAAGATACCTTCCTTTTAGTAGTATCTCAAAGCACATATATTTCAATCTTGTCTACATAGTTTATAGTTTCAAGTCAACTCTTAGCACCATAAATACTACTTTTAACTATTAGAAAGTAAGGGAATGCAATGCCATCACAACTGATATTTAGATCTTTACTTCCTATGTATAAAGTAGATGACTTCCTCAAAAAGAATTTTTTCCACATTCCTTCTTTATGAAATGGTCACTAACAACTCTAAATGAAATTGCAGTTAAATTGAAGATAATAATCTTCATAAAATATATTTATCAACATCTTTACAACCTGTCCATTTGTGTCAGAACAGGTACAGGTTTTGTGAATGCTGTCAGTGACAAGAAAGGGGGATACAGAGTGTCCAGAAGCATCAATGCTAGGTGCTTGGCTGGGAACTGATAAGAGATCTTCAATTTTATTGTGACAACAAGGTAAATTAACAGGAAGAATTACCGTATTGATTAAAATATAAATGGCTCAACTTTACAGAATGTGCCTGAGACATAAAAATGGCTCTACACTAATAAAGACTAAGAAAGATTTCTCATATAGTATAAAAACTGAAAAAAAGAAATTTAATACATTGTCTCATGCTTCAATAAACATGTATCACATGATGACAAAGAGTTAAAAAGTTAACTATATAAATTAAATTTATAATCTACTATAATTAATATCATGACTCAATTATTGGACCCAGAGGTTCCATGGCAATGGTCACAGTTCTATGAGGTATGCAAAAAGATATTCTAATTGTCTCTATAAATGAGTCTATTGAATAGAATTTTTCTTCATATAAAATATTTATAAATATATTTTTTAAGTATTTATAATAAAGGAGAGGCAAGGAAAGGTGCTGTGGGCCCTGAAAGTTATACACAGTCTAGTGATAGAGACCTTTACTTCTTGGCACAATAGGTGGTACCAGGACTATACACTCCTGTTTTCTGGTCAGATTGTAACTGTCTTTTGTTTTATTTCTTTCATTTTTTCATGAAAAGAGGAGATAGGAGAAAAATGGAAACTGGTGAGGGGAAAGAATCATTTTGAAATATAACAATACCAATATTGCATTGTTTTATAAAATAGTGACTCATTTATTCTCATACGAATAAGAATTGTCTGGTTTCATTCCTCCTAAACAGTTCAAACCTGTATAGAAAGTTACCAAAACCTAATCATATTATTAGCCTTTAAAAGTTAGCAAGTATATACATATTAACCATTGAATGTTAATCATTTTATATTCAAAACCAAGAGATCCATGTTACTGAAATTTGTTGATGAGTAAAGCCAGCACAAGATGAGTGGAAATAATGCTGGCAGTGATCATGGTCTCCGTGTCTTCAAACTCTAGCTAGCCTTGTTTTTCATAACCTGCTACTGTAACAGAAATGATAAAGATGGAAAGAAAAACAAATTACTTATTTTGTCCTGCTTAAATCATCATGTTTGTGTCTCCTAATTATGAATCTCATAATGACACAGACTGTGTTTTGAAGGATGGACATTATGACAAACATCTTTGAACAAATAACTTCCCAGGGCCTGTGTCTAGAAGCTGACCTCAGACCAGTGGCATGTTGAAGGAGGCTGTGGGATGCCTCCACCTCCTCACATGACCAGATAGCATCACTCACCTATGCTTTTTAAAGGAGATGTACAAATAATCAAATAGAAACCAGAGCAGTTGTGCCCTTCAAGGGCTTGACTTTAGTAACCTAGTTCTGTCAGAGAAAATCCATCTCTGGAGAGAGTCCATAGCCCTTAAAACCGTGTCACCAACTGGAGAACAAAATCTCAAAACATGAGCCTGTGGGGACACTCTGTATTTAAATCCTAACAGTCTAGTTAAACTGATCTACTGGCACCCACTTTCCTCCTATATCATCTAGTTGGCTTTAAATCACTACTTCTTTCCTTTATTAGCACTGAAAAAAACCTTTACTTGTTAATTTCAGATAAATGTGCCAAGCACGAGAATGTTTGGTCTTCTGACCCAAGTACTTGTGCAGCTTCCTGCCCTCTGTGTTCTTCCTCTCTCTGAAGATTGGGATGGGTTCTGGGTCCTGGATTCTCCCAGTGCCAAATTAACTCTAATTTACATTCTGCCATTGTGATGAAAATCACCTAACATGGCTTGATGGAGGAAAAGCTTTATTTGGCTAAAGACTGAGTCTATCACTGAAGGAAGCCAAGGCAGGAACCTAGAAGCTAACCAGGTCTAAAGCTAAAACCATAGAGGAATGCCTTGTATTGGCTTGCCCCAGGGACTTTGTCAGCATGCTGTATTACAGAACCCAAGATGACCTTCCCAGTGGCAGAACCACCTATAATGGACTATGTCCCCCCATTAATGATTATGCAAAAAATGCTCCATAGATATGTCCATAGGCCAATCTGATGAGGATAATACTACAACTGAGGTGTTTCTTCCTAGATGACTCTAGTTTGTGTCAAATTAACAAAACTACCAAGCACAGTAGGTACCAAACAATAGGCTTTCAACTGTCTATTACAGTTTTGTTCTCCTTAGACTAAGAATTACAAGAGAACCATCCCTTTAATACCATGTGAAACCTCTTGGGGAATATTACTCATAGCTACTGGGCAATGAAAGTCCTACAAATGATATTCTTTAACTTTTGCAGTTTCCTGCATTCTCATTAATTACAGAAAATGTCAGATTAATGAACTCAAGACATAGCATATCTTTTAAAAATTTATTTTTATTCACAGGAATAAATCCAAGCCACATCTTAGATATACTTTACATAGCAAGAATTTCACATTTCAGAAGCTAAGTGTTGACCAGGATATCTGAATCCCGAAAATTCTCGAAATAGCAAAAACATGAAACTTTTATGTGTGTATCCCACCCACAGTGATCAGTATGCCATTTGCAGCACATCGGTTTTCATTGTTCTTTGGCACACTGAAGAACATTTTTTTTTTAAAAAAAAAATGAGATTTCTGAGCTGAAAACTGTATGAGAAAAAAAAATAACAGAGAACAAGTTGTTCTCTTAGTTGTTATTTTCCTGTTTATTTTGTTTCATAGACTCTAAGGAAAATTAGAAGAAACACTAAAGAAAGAACAGGTACCATGGAACTGCTACAGAATAAAGGTAAGAAGTGGCAAGGTACACAAGGACAGGCATGCCTATTGGATACAGAGTGACTTAGAACTGAAGGATTAAAAAAAACACTACAAACAAAACAGCGGGTGTGAGGAAATGGAGGAAATGTGAGGAAATGGAGTATCATAAGATGTGAGGAAGACAGATACTAAGAGTTAACGAACTGCACTAGAAAACCAGAGACAGCAACAGAAACTAAAGCAGGTAAATTGCAAGGAAGTAAGGCTACTTGTAAGTGTTCCAAAACAAGATTTGGTGAGTGGACTTTAAGCCAGATGTTTGCCACAACTAGTTTAATATATAAAGCTTCAAGTTGCATTTGTCCAACATGCTGCTTAATGGTTTGTCACTGAACTAAGAACTGTTAAAAATACTCCCTACCTTTATCTGAATTCTGGGCTTTCTGATTCAGTTATTGTCCTGAAGTATGATACTCCTCAACTTTTTAACAGGGAAAGCAATCTTTTCTACAGCAGTAGAAGCTAATGATAACGAGCTATAAATCTATTCAGAAAAAAAGATACCTTAATCTGTTCAGAAAAAAAGGTATCTTTGAAAAGTTAACTATTCATCTCTTTGATAAATAATCAATAATACGGCAAAATTCAGTTATAACAAGATAACAGTTTTTGTTATTGTGCTTATGATGAGTCAATTTATTTTCAAAGATTGCTAATTATATTTGCATTTTTATATTAAAAGTTAAATGATATTAAAGATACATAAAACCTATGCATTCCAAATATTTGTAAGGACTGGATATAGGGAATACAATTCAAGCTCCTACTGAAATTCTGACTCATATAAAATTCATATATTTGCTCTATGGGCATCAATGTGTTATCTTTTGACAAAGACAGATTTTAGTTGAAGTATTCTGAGATTGGAAACTACCATTCTTCAGACCTAGGAGTCCCGTGTTTATAGTGTTTTAAAGATACTGGACTGAGTGTTAAAAAAGTAGACCTTGTATACCAACCATCCCTGACACTACATTCATCCAAGTCGTTAAGATTCAAAAGGAATGAAAACAATCTGAAGAAAAGGTTGGATTGTCTAGCAACAGAAGACATTACAGTTCACAAATCTTGGTTGTCATTCCTAGCGTGACCTGCTGATACTGCCATGCGTATTTCATTGCCAATTATAATTGAGTGTCTCTTAGCCTCAGGAGAAAGGGAAAGAGGCTCTCTAGATGGATAGAATCTTTGTATTCCCCTTCAAATTTGCAAGGATTCTTATTTTAAAAAATTTACTGTCTATAATTTAGCTCAAACAATAAATATGCTCAAAAGTTTCTTCAACAAGAGGAAGGAGAAAGGGAAGTTCTCAGATTAAAGGTACTGGTAGGTGTCTATTTAACCCTATCATTCAGATAAGCCATTGACTTTGCCAACCAGTGTTATCTCTTCTCCTTCATAGTCGAAGCTTTTAGATCACTGATCCCTTTTACTTTTGAGTTCTACATTATAAAAAAGTATTTTGATGTTAAAATCATCAGTGGTGAGCTTTCTTAACAATTTTAGATGTTTAGGTGTACATGTGGTATATGCCTGTACATACATGTGGATAGGAGCAAGATATATTCCTTATTGCCCTGCCTGCTATATTTAAGATAGGGACTCCTACTGCACTTGAAGCTCACCCTTTTATCTAAATGGGAAAGCCAGTGAACCCTAGAGACCTGCCCATTTCTGCTACCCAGCAAGGAGATTACAGATGTGTGCCTCTGCTTTTACACAGGTTCTGGGATCTTAAGTCAATTCCTCGTGCTTGAACAGTAGGCCTGTTACTCACTGAGCTCTCTCCTTAGCACTTAACATTTTAAAGAAAACTCATCCAACATATCAAAATGCAGCCACATACAGAGAGAAACAATGTAATTCAAGCTACAGTAATCAGATGCTTATTTCCTGAAGCAAACATACTGCAAAATCAATTTGTGAACTCATTACATAAATCCATATTAAACTATTTAGTCTATATTTAACATATATAAGAATAGTCAAGGGAGCTAAATGGATTTTATTTCTAGGTTTCTGAAAGCCAAAGTTAATCCTTCCACTTCTTGTTTATTTCTCAGTGCCTGCTACCGACAGAAGGAGAGATGGAGAGAGAAGAAAAAGACATAACCATTCTTACCTTCAGACATTTGAAGCTAATCAAATCAATATGTTCCAGCCCACCCCTGATAGCACTCACAGCTATTTTATGTTAATGTCTAATCCTTTAACTTGCTGTTCCATGATGGCAGTACAATGAGGCCATTCCTCAAAGCAGAGTAAAATGTGTCCAGCAAAAAAGGAATCATTTCATCAGAAGGAGAATGACCCACTTATATTCTATCAAGGAATGAGAGATGCATAAAAAACCCTGTCACGGGCTCCCTTAAGCTTTTCATTACCATCAGTAAAGCCAACAGCATACAGTATTCCCAGTCAGCATCAAATGCTCCTTTTCAATTCAGATGCAAACTTCTAACCACTTCTTCCTTCATGCTATTCTTGGAATCCTTCTTTCTATACAGGAGCAGAGTTGTCCCTCATCCCAATCCAGCCCATATCTATTCTCCCAGGATATTACAAAATCTTCTACATTCACTTTTATTTTTCCAGTCTATCAAATACACACAGAAAAAAAATACATTTTATTTCCAGTTTGCTTCTCAATTTTTTCTGTTTCCACTGGCAAATTTCCAATTACAAGCTGTTTGATTCTTTAAATATTTACTTCTATTAAATCATATTTATTATATCATAATTTACACCTAGGATTATCAATTAAATTATTTGTGTTTCTATGATTTTCATGAATCACAGAAAGTCTGCCATTGTCAGACCATCTGAAGATGCTGAAAAAGCAGATGTGATTAAGAGATAGCCTAGGAAGAGCTCCCAATGCTGGCTCTGTCATCAGGATGAATTGAAGATATTCTTAGTGTTTATTTCTTCTTACCTAGTGTCTGTAACATCAACCACCTACTCAATATACCTAGGAACTCATAGTTATAGAAATTTCCCAATCATCCCAACTATAGCTGCTTGTGTGTGTGTGTGTGTGTGTGTATTTGTGTGTGTGTGTGTGTGTAGTTGTAGTAAATGGCCTTATAAGTGCCCAACAATAGACTATTGAAAGTATACCTTATTAACTGCTTTTCTTCTTTCTAGTTTCATTTCCTGCCACCACTAATGCATCTAACAATGGCATATCTTTAACAAGAGTTGAACAAGGGGAACAATTATAGATACACTGAAGTGGACTTAAAAAAATAAGCAAAGGCACTTTAGAAGGCTTCCATTCTGCTCAAATAGCTGTATGAATATTAAAAACAGGAAATATTCTCATCCCCAAGGAAAAGCGCACGGATTGGCTAAATATTGAGACCAAATAGTCAGCCATGAAACTTATCAGGCTTCACCTATGTATTGGAATTCATGAAATAACGGTCCATGTATTTGAAAGAAAGCAAAGGGGATATATGGGATGGTTTATATAGGGGAAATGAAATGGGGAAGGATATAAATTTATTACCATCTCAAAAGATAAAAGAAATAATTTTAAAAGTAAAAATTAAGTAATCTTTAAAAGAATATACCTAGAAACAGAGTTATCATTCACATATAAGCCATCAATATGCTATATAACTTTAGACTTATTTACTAAGTATTATGATTATTTTTGTGGGACTGGAAAGATTAAAGAGAACAAAGCAACATACACAGAAGAAAAGAAACTTCCTATTTTCTTTTGTAAAAACTCATTTTGTGACTGTTAGTGATTCACTTCAAGCTGGGAACAAAAAAAAAAACAGAGAGTAAAAGAGAGTCTTAATACAATAGGAGCCTTGTCATTCTACCATCAACAACAAACAAAACAGTACAATCAACACGGGCTCTGTTGGACTTGAAGAATAATTAGCTGAAATAATTAAACTTTCCTTATAAAGACTCTTCCATATCTAATCTGTAGCCCAGCTTTGGAAATATACTTTTCTTAAGTATTTGAAAACCAAAAAAGAGCATGATGATTACAGAACATGGTGGTTCCATGGCAGTTGTATCACAATGCTCACCCAGCATGGTTAAGACCTTCCCCATAGTTTGATAAGTGGAGTCTCCATTTCAATGAATTGTCTACCATCTGGATACTCTAGCACCTCCTGAGGCCACAGGTCCTATGCAATTACAGAAGAATCACATTCAGTTGTCTAGTAGGTGCTAGGGGAGTGGTGCAGAATCTCAGGAGAGAATCCAATTACCCTCCCTCCCTGCACATTCTAGGAATGGCTTTCCACAGGCTTTCTCAAGACAGGCTGGGTCAAGATAGCCTCTTAACAGTAGTTATGATAATAAGCAGTTACAGCTGCTCTGGTGGAAATGGTGGTGACTCGTCTCACAGGACGAGAATCTCCAACACAAATGGTGTTTTCCTGTAACACTTCCCAATTTATTCCGTTCCTAATCTGCATTTAGTTTATGGCCTCTGACACAGTGTTAATCTAGAGATACATCATTTGGATGGCAGTTTCTTAGAAAATCATAATAATTTCAATCTTCTCCTTTATCCCATATTCCCAAACAATTCTGACACTTCCCAATCTTTACCCATTTATTTAAGCAGACTGCTATGTGGACAGAATGTGGGTTGTCAGTCATGGCAGAGTAGCTGAGAGTGTGGGCTGACAGGTCAGGTAGATTTCTTCAAAATGATGTCTCCTTAGGCTTTTGGATCATTTCTCAGGGACCAACCTCTTACACAAAGCTTGGCATAGATCCTCCCTTGTCTTATGTGATGAATCAATGTTTGCTATGTTTCTAAGAATTCCAGAGTTAACATAGAACCTAGCACTTGGCAAACTCAAGATAAGGTTCAATCACTGTCAAACATGAACGCACTACTCCTAGTTACTCAGTATTAGGGATGCTATCTGGATTTTTTCAAACAATTTTATATTCTAGGCATATTATCCTAATGATGAGCATAATTATGTTTCTAAGATTGGAGCAAGAAGTTACTAACAAGATGGTTCTTCAGATTGCTACTTTCTTTCTTGTTTTCTGGTTTCTTTGTGCTGATCTCTTTCCAAAGTAGAACAGGTTATAACTGTTGACATGTGCTTGTTCATAAATTAATATCATATGTGTTTTTAAACAACTCTTCAGATTAAAACATTCGAATCAAAAATATTATCCACTAAGACATTTTAAGTACTTGAATGAGCAGACAATATTCTGCTCATTTCTGAGTTTGGGAACCAATGTCAAAGGTAGCGTCACAAGTACATATCAAAATATATGTTTTAGTTTTATCCTGTTGCTTGTCTGATATTATTTTTAAGTACATACTTTAATTTTAAAATTTTGAAAAGTAACATAGTTTTTGATTAAAATATTTCTGTGCATCTCCATTGACTTGCGAGTTGAGATATATTTTATGAAAGGTATATTCTACTAAAAGTTTTATTCCAAAATTTATGGATAACACATTTATTCTGTGGTGTATTTATATCTCTTCATTGCAATTTTCATTACACTTATTACCACATCATAACAAATGTTGGAAAAATCACAAACAATACTGCATCTCAGAACATTCTACATAATGGTATTTTCTATCATAGTCTAATATAATTCAACAATCTTGTCATTAAAAGCTAGTAAGAGCCCATAGCAGTGAATAACCACAAACTTAGCTAAATGTTGTTCATATTATGTTTTCTGTGCCAGAAGCCATGTCTTCATCTACAGCAAATTAACATAACCTCCAGTGAAACATTTTTAACCACAGTGATGTGCATTTTCAGCCTTATAAGAAAGTATAACCAAACATTCTCATTTACTGGGATGGATAAGCACTATTCATTACAGTCATACCCCAGGGCTCAGCTAGCACTGCTATGTTCTGTCTTGACATAGTCCAAAGGGACCTGGACAATCCACTTCCTTTGTAATCTACTTTACTAAGCCATTATACTGGTAACATCATTTTAGTCAGGTCAACTGAGAAAGAAATGACAACTTCATGGGATGCACTGGTCAAAATCACATGCCTAGTGGGTAGGCGATAAAATCAGTAAAGATGGTGTGTATGGCCCATTGTAAAAGTAAATATTCAGGGGTACTATATTTTGAGAAATATCATGGTATATACCCTACAAGTAAGAAAAATAAACGTGCACATCACTTGTCCATAAAGCTAATAGAATTATCTATGGGTTAGGCATTTGGGATTTTCAGGCAATATATGCCTTTTGTGATGGTTTCCCATGTAATTTCAAAGGCTGTCTTGAGCAGTCCAGGCTGTGTTGTTAGCATTCCTGACATTTGTGTCACTTCGCCTTTTGGATTCTATAATATTTACAATGTAGGGATGAAGGCATTTGTGTAAAGATCATGGCAAGCCCCAGTAAGAAAATCACAAACAAAACCATGCAGCATTCTTTAGCAAAGTCAGATCACTTCTATGAGAGGTATAAATGCCATTGATAAAATTGCTTTTGGAGAATATTGAAGTGTGTTAGAGGAAACAAGATAGCCAGCCATGGGAGAATAACTGATTAAGTGGCTGGAAGTGGTTATCATGAACAGCACTAGCTGTATCTAATAAGCCTAAATAAGTCACCAGGTCAAGGGACCTTCATCATTGTGATAACTAAATATATTATGCCAAGAACAAGCAGGACAAGAACATATACTTCTGGAAGTCCATTCACACTGATTTTTAAACACTATTGCACAAGATGAATTTTCTTTCTCAATTCTAACGAATGAGACTCAGGAGGCAATGACCAAGTCTAACTGTCTGAGTATGATGGTATATAATTCTTATACTAAAGCCTTACAGAGAAATGCACCAAAGGGGAGACATTTCCCATGGAGAAGAACATTTTAACATGCAAGAAGCTAGAAATGATCCAAGCTAAAACTACATATACACACATTCATACATCTCTCTCTTTCTCTCTGACACACATAAGTGCATACATACACACACACACACACACACACACACACACACACACACACACACACACACACACTTTGAAGATCAGAAATACAGACATTGGGGGAAGAGGCCTGCAGATGGGCTTAGGGAATTACACAGCAAGTGAAAAGAGTATTGAAGTTTAGGGCAAAATAAATCACATCCTTCACAGAAAAGATGCTAAGTAAGTAATCATGAAGTGTAGGAAAACCAGCTGGTTGTTCACTCAATCTCCCCTCCCAATGGTAGCATATCAGAGGTGCAAATGAAGAGCCTAAGACAGCCAAGAGGAAGACTCTACTTGGCCCATCAGCATAGGCTCCTGCTCCTTGAAGCTACTGTAATTGCTGAACACATGTCTGAGTAGCAACAAAGACAAAAACAAAGACAAATTTAAGCTCCTAATAAACATTATTTGGGCACCAGCTAGACTCTTGGTGTAAGGTTTGGATTCCATTCCCTCTAGAAGTACAAGAAATTCATGGACTAGACTAGACATATAATATTACTCAAGGATTCAGTTTGCACATGTGTCTCAGAGTTATTAAAATACTTCAGATTTCTAATAACTCTGCAAAATCCCAAGTCACTTATTTTTTAAGGAAAGCTGTGGGTGTGAATACATGACAATGGGATCTGGTGATTCTATTCAGCCCTGGAAATGCTGCTGGCTATATATATATATATAAAGCAGAACATGTAGGTTATATTTGAGGAAGTGAATTATAGATAATATTCTAAAATGATTGGGTAGCTTCCACTGGCCTATATTAAATTCTCTAAATCAATGACCAGTATTTGTTGCCATGTCCTCAGCAGCTATAATAAGTAGTCATAAGAGGCTGAGATAGTTTTGGGTCTGTTTACCATCACTAGCTGACCTACTTAAGGAGTCTATTTCTGTTTTCTGCAACTGTTTACAGGCTCTACTGATTTAGAAGCTCTTATTCTCAGAGAAGGACTATTACCATCATTAAACTTTAAGCTTTTGCTGGTGCCCTGTCATTTCTGGCAATACCACCTTACAAAGAACAATTGCTTAAGTCAAATGGGTGAGAAAATAGGAATAAACATGAAGACATACAGTTGCCCAGCCATTTTCATTGTTATTCACACTAGCTAGCAAATGGAAACAACCTAAATAATCTTCAAATGATGAATAGATAATGAAAATGTGTTACATATACGCATGGGTTACTATTCAGCTGTAGAGGAGAAAAAGTATCATGAATTTTTCAGGTAAAAGGATGGAAATAGAAAAGAACAAACTGAGTCAATTAACCCACATCCAGATCAACAAACACTACACAATTTCTCTTCTGAGGTTTCTAGCTCCAAATATTCACATTTCTTACAGAAATTTCAGAAACCAGAAAAAATAAAAACTGGCCATTGCTGGAGTAAAGTTTTTGAGAGCAATAGAGAGGAAATAGCAAGGTACAAGGGATCTGATAGAGGAACTGGAAACACAGAAAGCTGTTTACAGAGGGAAAAGGTGATAAATACAGAAGAAAGAGGGTAAAATAACAGTAAGGATGCCCAGAAAGTCATAAGAAATCATCTTATTAACGCATATAATTTCAATAAAATTTTCTCTTCTGAGATGACTATGCTTCCTTCAAAAATCAAATAAAAATCCAAGATGAGACCCGAGAAGCACTCTTTTGAGTTGTTGATCAGGGTTTTAAAAGAAACTCTGAAAACGTAAGGATTATTGCTATTGCTCTCATTTGTACTCAGAGGTGGAAGGTAAGCTCCTCTTGTACTACCATGGGCTCAGAGGAGGAAACTGTACCAAATACTACCGCATGGAGGACTAGCTTTCATGGTACCAGAAGACACAGCACATGTTACAAAAGAGGGGAGCAACCCACATCTCTACAAGTTTATGACATTTACATGTCAGAATGATGACCCTCAGGGTTGAATCGCGGCACACATAATTTGCTTGGAACCCAACATCTCTCCATTGGATTTAAGATCCATCTAACAAGAGGGAAATCATATCTGGTACCAGCATCCAAATCAATTACCCATGTCTTGAGAAGTCATGGATCTTTAAAGTGAATCTACAAAATTACTTCCTTAGCCAGCATGATCCTAATTATATTCTAAATAGTTTTCCTTATACTCATTATAAGTGTAGTCTTAAGCTGTCATCAAGGGAATTTCTAAATGTAACAGATGGAGACCATTACAGAAAACCACAGCCAATCAAAATGTGGAGTTGCTGAGCCCAGTTCCAAGGACACATCTCTAACACAGTTCCTGAACCTAAGGCTTGGGGACTATTGTGGAAGAAGGGGTAAGAAAGACCATACAATACAAAAGGATCAGGGAGTTTGCCATGAGTTTGCGTCTCCTAGAAATACCCAAAGAAGAAGCATTAACCATCACGACTGCACAAACATGAGCTGAATAAGACTTGTGAACACAGACAAAGAACTGCAGGCAACTAAGGAATGTTGAGAGCAGGAGAAATAGTTTGCCTTGGGTAAGAGCACATTAATTAGTTATCTAGTCCAAAAGGTCAGCCCTGAAAACATACATCTAAGTAACATTATACAGATTGAGCAGATTACACTTATGTATTTGGGTGTATATACACATATGTATGTACCCATGGTTAATTCCATGATATGAGACCACGGATTTGAAAAGGAGTGAGGAGAGGTATATATATGTAAGCGCTTGAAGAATGGAAAGGGAAGGGGGAAATGATGCAATTATATTATAATCTTAAATAATTTAAAATTAATAAAAATTTTATCTAGAATATTTTGGTATTTTTGCTATGAAATTATATGTGGAATTATACACTTTATTTATTATTTAAAATATTTTATAATAAATAAGAGATAACATATATATACATATACACACAATACCTATATGTGTGTTATACATAGACACAGCTCCCTAAAGAAGAGTGATTTTTATCAGTAAAAGATAAAAATATGATAAACATAAAACATTTGTCTTTGATGGAAAAGTCAACATTTTCTCTCAGTCTCCCAATCTTTAGAGTTTTAAGAACTTCACGAGATTATAGCATTCCTTTGGCATGTTTACTACCAGAATATGATGCGATCAATATTTATGAGTCTATCACATTTTCGAGGTTGTATGGTTTACAGTTATTGCTGATCTCAATGCACTCCCATCATTTCAGAATTCATTTCTAATGTCAAAGTCTGCCATACAGCCATATCCTCTGGATTAGCACAGGATTGGTTCCTTGTTTGAGGCCCATGCAGAATGAAGGACAAGGTGAATGACAATCTTTTATTTGTTGAGAAGTCTCTACTTGTTAAGGAGAATTGGACGAGTATTATTAAAGTGATATGACTAACTATCCTGAAAATCTTTTCACTGCTAGTCACATTATTGTTCTTTGTAATAACTTTGATAGCTGAGCTATATATCTGCAGGTTTAGTGAGCATTAGTGTTAAAATATTTGTTCATTAATTATATCCTTGGAAGGTAGAAGATAGTGGAATAAAACTCTGATTTTATCCATCCAGATAAGTACTTACTTTCCTTGATACTAAAGAAAATGATGGATTTAATAGTCAACGTTTTTGTAGCAACTTACAGCCTACAGTTCCTTTAAAATACACGATTATTCAAAACCCTTTGTGTGGGTCTATGTCTGTGCGAGAGTACGTGTATGAGGGTACACACATCTGCCTAGGTGTGATTCGGGCAGAGCAGAGGACAGTCTCAGTGTCGTTACTCAGACTCCTTCCCCTTTACTTTGACATTGGATTTCTGACTGACTTGGAACTTTACCACCTATGTCTCTGCCCAGTCTGGTTGTCATCACTGAGATGATAAATATATGTTACTACATATGTTTTTATTGATTTGTTTGCTTGTTTATTTTTGTGTGGCTTTTGGGCATCCAAACCCTGGTCTCCATGATTCTGAGGGAAGTGTTCTATGAACAGAGCCATCTTCTTAGGCCCTTCATTAACATTTTTAATCGATTCTGTAATGCAGTTTATAACTGGGGAGATGGAGCCTTGGAAAGCTTTGACGATCTCCTAAGAATCTGTTGATTGAAGTATAGGCCATCTCAGTGTTTCCAACTGAGCATATGTAAGCCAAATAAGAATGGAGAGGACTCATATGCACAAGCCTCTTTTTTTATTATTTTTTCAGTTATTCTACGTACTAACCACAGTTTCCCCTCCTATCTCTTTTCCCATTTCCTTCCCATCTCCCATCTATCTTCCCACACTCCCCCACCCTCCTCCGTATACCTACTTCAGAAAGGACCAGGCCTCCCATGGTAGTCAACAAGCATGGCATATTAAGATGAGGCAGGACCAAGCTCCCCCCCATGCATCAAGACTGGGCAAGACTTCCCAGCATGTAGAATAGGTTCCAAAAAGCCAGCTCATGTGCCAGGGGCAGGTCTTGATCCCACTGTTAGGGGCCCCACAAGCAGACCAAGCTGAACAGCTGTCATTCACATGCAGAGCATATAGGGATGAGTCTTATAAGGCTCCCTATCTGTCGGGTCAGAGTTACTGAACTCCCGCTAGTTCAGGTCAGCTGTCTCTTTGGGTTTCTCAGTCATGATCTTGACCCTACTTGCTCACATAATTCCCCCTCCTCTCTTCAACTGAACTCCTTCTGGGAACTTGACCCAGTGCTTAGCTGTGGATCTCTGTATCTGCTTCCAACAGCTACTGGATGGAGGCTCTCAGATGACAGCTAGGGTTGTCACCAATCTGAATACAGGAGAAGGTCAGGTCAGGCTCCCTCTCCTATTGCTAGGAGTTTTAGCTGGGGTCATCCTTCTGGATTCCTGGGAGTTTCCCTGGCATTAGGTTTCTCCCCAACCCCCAAATGGCCCCACATATCAAGATATCTCTTTCATTGCTCTCCTTATCCGCCTGGCCTCCAGCTCGACAGAGTGGATCCCTCATGTTTCCATCCCTGGGAAGGGGAGATAGGTGAGATCTTCTTTAAATGACTACTGCAGGATCATTAGCCAAATTGTGCTAAATCAATGTGCCCTTTAGGTAAATAGTTAACTTGAGTGTCTGAACTTCCGACAGGAACAGATTTGGTGGAGGATGGTGAGCACAAATTTTGTCTTATTTTCATTTCTACCAAGGCAAGCAAATCATAGAATTTTAATTATTGAAATTTAGGGCCATGTATGATGAAGCTAATAATATCACTTAGTAACTCTTTTTGAAAAATGATTCTGTATTTTCTTGGCTAGAATTAATTTCTAACTATTTATAAAAAACAACTCCCATTGAATGCTGTGCTCTGTGGTATAATCACGATACGAATTTATTTTATAATGCCAAGCTGAACTTTTACTCGTTTGAACTCAACATAAGAACTTGGAAGAGGTTGTTTCCAGGTTCTGGCTATTGCAAACAATGCTGCTATGAACATAGTAGAGCATATACTTTTGTTGTATGATAAAGCCTGTCTTGGGTATATTCCCAAGAGTGGTATTGCTGGGTCCAGGGGTAGGTTGATCCCGAATTTCCTGAGAAACCGCCACACTGCTTTCCAAAGTGGTTGCACAAGTTTGCATTCCCACAAGCAATGGATGAGTGTACCCCTTTCTCCACAACCTCTCCAGCAAAGGCTATCATTGGTGTTTTTTATTTTAGCCATTCTGACAGATGTAAGATGGTATCTTAAAGTTGTCTTGATTTGCATTTCCCTGATCACTAAGGAAGTTGAGCATGAGGCTTTGTGGGACCCTAGGCAGTTTGGATGCTCACCTTACTAGACCTGGACAGAGGTGGGTGGTCCTTGGACTTCCCACAGGGCAGGGAACTCTGATTGCTCTTTGGGCTGACGAGGGAGGGGGAATTGATTGGGGGAGGGGGAGGGAAATGGGAAGCGGTGGTGGGGAAGAGACAGAAATCTTTAATAAATAAATAAAATTTAAAAAAAGACTAAAAGAGAAAAAAACAAACAAAAAAAAAAGAACTTGGAAGAGGACTGTATTTTCTATGAGGACAGTGTCTGGGAGTTGGTCTCCCAACACACTCTTTTAGTACATGGGAATCATCTTCTAACTTGTGTTGCTGAGTCCTAGGAAAAAGTTGGTCATCTACGAACTATGATTAAGCATTTACACTGTGGAGTCCCTTCTCATGTTAAGAGAGAGAGAGAGACTCAACTTAATTGGCAATGAGGAGCTACTATGATTAAGGCATGTCCTATCTTTAGTTATAGGCTCTCTATATAGCTCTGTAGACATTATTAAACTGAAAAAATATATTCTAACATATCTCATAGTGTTGTAATTAATTGTACATTTTTTCAGTGTTTTATAAAATGCTTGTGGATTTATTAATTCAAACCAGCGTTGAGAATTTTATATCATCATGGCTTGGAGTTGACATGTTGTTATAACAGTATTCATGTAGATAGAGCTCCTGTCTGTTTGTATCCCTACATTTCTTGTATCTTGATTTGCAACAATTCACAGAGAAAATACCACAGGTTTTTGATTTTTATGTGTTGATGTTCATAACCAGGCAAAATATTTTTGCTAATTCTAGGCTATATATATATATAACATATATATATTACCGTAATAAAATGTTTAAAATGCAATATCATTTGTAATCGGTGACCTTTCCAAGAGGGGACAGGTAATTGTTAAAGCTCTCATTTTTCTTAATATATAACCAATTTATTTCTTCTACTACAGTGAAACTCTATATTGTTACCCACATTTAAGAGAGAAGAAAGAAATCATGCATTAGAAAATATGTATTATTAGTATAGACTCTACTCTGTATTTCTTTCTTCTTTGTTTGATTTGAATAGTTTGCCCAATACATTCAAAGCTTTTAAAAAGATGTTCTATTTGTGATTCCATGGGATTCTTCCTATTGTATCTTTATATTTAGTGGAATATGAGGTGTGTACCATTTCTTCCCATGATAATCTTATTCTATTCTTACACACACACAAACACACACACACACACACACACACACACACTAAATACATTTCAGATCATGTAATCTTTTGTGATAAGTATATTACTCATCCTACAACCCTCACCCCTTAACTAGAAAGTTACTTCCACTGAATTACTGAGGGCACTCTGAAGAAATTGAAGGCATCCCAGAAGCTAGAATCATAATAAGTAACTAGAAGTAACTAATACATTTATCATTTGATGCTCTCTCTTCCCCATTCCCCTTCTCTCTGGCCCAGAATAATTATTAACATCTATACCCAATAGCTTTATATAGAGTTCGTCATATAATGCTCATCCCCATTCCAGTTTAGTAGATGGTGACTCAGGGGTCAGCTGGATTATAATTTACCAAGATCAACAATATAAGGAAGATCCTGTTCCTGTTAATTTATGCACAACTCTAGCCATTGAACAAAATTGTTTTATTTTGAAGACACTTACTCATCTTGGGGGGGGTTTATTTGCTAAGATGTGGAACTGGACCTCTATTCTCATTCACTTGGAGAAAACGCTTCTTATCAACCTCCTTTTCACTCCCTCCACCCCCAAAATACTAACTGAAATGAACAGCAACACTCCGTCATCAGTTCTGAAAAGAGACTATTAAGCTCTTAAAGTGCTTTAAAGAAAGAAGCTAAACTGCTTTAATTTATATGTGACACTGTTTGTGCAATGGTCCTGGTATTCGTTAAACTCTAAAGTGTGAAGGGGCTATCCCCTGCCCATGGAAAGGTGTCTGATAGGTAGAAATCATGCAGTCGGCACCATGCACGTATTGTGACCATATCAACCAACTACCCTTATTGATGGAGCATCTTACACTACAGCGATTTCTAAAATGCTACCTACTGGGTATTTAGTGATCATCCAGCTATTTAATAAAAATCATGCACACGTTTCATCTTTTGCAATACACATATTTTCAATAATTTCCCCCCACATTTGTTTTCTGAAATGAAAAGTCCATCATCAACTTCTTACTTATTATGTTACTTCAACACCCAAGTCACTAATTATTCAAGATGGACAAAATCAGATAACTATAGGTAAAAGACTAGGCAAGCTTCATGAGGTTTTGTAAATGGATACTGCGTTGAACAGGTCATTGTCTTCATTTCAGGGAGAAGCAGATTGCTATGGTTGCCAAGAGTAACTGTCAGTCATAAGTCTATGGGCACTCCAAAGGTGAACAGCTGGGCTGTGGAGGGCCACAATGTGCCTCAAAATGTATGTTGACCATTTATTGTTTAAATTTAAATAGGGTTATGTTCTTCACACCACGGTCAACCTCATTGCTTAATTTATATTTATAGCTGGACTCTCCACCATCTGTGCAAACAGCCCCCACTGCATCTCTGAGGAATTAGAGTGACATTATTTGAAGACTAGATTAAATAGCCAGGAAAAAGCAATCCATCACTTATGGTCGGAGTGTAAGAGAGTCATAGCAATAGTCTTTCATGTTTTGGGATTTCTGTTTACATTTCCTACCAATTCTTTTAAATTCAGCGAAAAATGTAAAAGATGTTGCCCCAAAATGTCCCCGACAATACTCTATACCCAGCTCATAACAATCACCCTAAGCTGACTTTAATTCAGAGACAAATAACATTACTGGAAAGGAGGCTTTTATAAACTCCTATACCCAAATGAACCAGGATCTAAGCAGATTACATACAATACAAGACCAGCAACTGTTAAAAGAGAGCTTTCAGGAATGTGCACAATCCAATGTTTACAGTTGGTGTATTGGGTGAGCAGAATTATGGGGAATTAAATGAAAGCACCTTAATTTTTCTCACAGTATCCATTGTTATGTCCATCCTATCAGAGATGCCTTCTTGGTATTTGAATAATAGGTCAATCACCTAGCCCTTGAATTATCTTAAAACATTAAAAAAAATTATCATTGGATATTTAGAATCAAGCAAACAAATTGATCTTATAAAATAAAGAATTTAAACATAAAGACAAACCACAAGCAAGCACAGACACACACTTGAAAACACACGTATATTTTAATGCATTCTTAATCAAACTCGAAAGTAATGGTAAGTTTATTGCCTATGCTCTGATCCTGAGTAGTTCTGTGACTGGAAACCAGTAACAGTGTCTCCCTAACGGCACCTGTGGTTTTAACCCCTTGCCTTTGATTTTTTTTCTTTTTTTTTTCTTTATTTTTTTTAATTTATTTATTTATTGAGGATTTCCGCCTCCTCCCCGCCACCGCCCCCCAATTCACCTTGCCTTTGATTTTGACCTCTACTTGGAGCTTCCATAGGGTCAGAGAGGGAAGAAAGATCTTGCTGTGATGGAGCAAAGTCTGCTTCTTATTTTTATTTTCAATATATGCTCTTCAAAGTCCACCATCACGGAACACATGCGTGCACATGCTTTGGAGAGCAGTCATTTGCTTTTTTCAGAGCCTTTTTTTCATTGGCGTCTCTATAAGAGGTTCTAACTGTTGGGAGCAGTGAAACCCCAGATCCTGACTTTCTTATAATCCCCTGATCTGAGTGCCTACAGCTGCTCTGAGCACGAGACCTTCAGGAATTCCTGATGGCAGGAGAGTGGTTTCTGGTGGGTTTGGCTGGGGCGTGCCTATCTCTATATAACCTATCCCTGAACACAATAAAGGGGGCATTCCTGGGGAATTCAAGGATGACTCGTGTCGTTGTCTCTCTGCCTGTGTGTGTCCGTGTATTTTAACCTCAAGCCCCCTTGCCCGAAGCTCGGTAACTGGGTGCCAGCACACAGAGCGCAGACACGGGGGCGTGGTGCGTGGCATTAACCTCTACCCTAGCTTCTGGCTTAACTTGACTCTTGACTGTGTCTCTCTCATTTAGTAGAGAAAAGGACCTTTTGGGATGGGTTTTTACCAAGAAAGCCTCAGCTTTGATTCACCCTTACTCATTTCAAGAGTACAAATGTAGTCTCGTTTCTCTATAGATTCTTCTTTTCATCCCTGCATTGTAAACAGCACCAGATTGTTTCCAGCCAGAATACACATCATCTTTTTCATCTTTCAAGTTTTCCATCATTCCAAATTCCCACCCCCTGTCTCTAGCTCTCTCTATCTCTTGTATCTATATACTGAAATATCTGAAGAAAGAAAAAAGCTCACAAAAACATAAAGTTAGACATATTTCACAACTTCAGCCAATACTTGAGTCCCGTGGGAAGCTTTTAGGGATGGTTTTTGGCCTCTGCTTAGTTCTAATGGATACTAGGAGGATGTACCAACTCCTTTCCTGCAACTTACATAGATGCAAGAATGGTGTAAATATTCATTCATTAGCTTATGTACACATGAATACATGTGTGTATATGTACACAAAACCAAATTTGCATGTAAAACACATAAGCCTTATACAGTAGTAGATACTAAATATATTTTACACAGAATATTGGGAACAAAAGTTGGCCAAAAATAGACAAACAATAATAATCTGTTGTCTAGAAAGTAGAAGTCCTAATGTTCATAGGGTTCAGATTTCTTTTTATATATGTGAAAGGCAGAGGAATAAGATAGACAGATCCAATAAAAAATTCTTAGACAGGATATCTCATGAATACACAATTGTCTACCCTGATTATATAAATAATTTCATCCTGAATTTGAGCCACAGGAAACTACGTGAATTTTGCAAGAAAGCCAAACACAATTATGACTCTAAGTCCCATGTCTTACCAGGTTTGGGGACAATCAGCTGGGCACTACTTTGGGCATTGCCAGCCTCGTTTTCAGCCACACACTGATAAAAGCCTTCATCTGACTTCACCACCCCAAGGATCCTTAAGTTACTTCCTCCCTAGAAAGAAAAAGAAAAGCAGATTAGATATTTTATAAAAGGCAGAATGAACACAAGGTAACAAAACAAACACAGAGCACAGAAGGCAAGGTAAACCATGAGGATATCTAGGCAATAGGCCCTATGACATGAGTTAAGTATTACACACTCTTCACTCTCTTTCTTAATTCAGGGGTTAATAATTATGCCTAATTTGCAAGAGATGTATAGTCTCATTACTAGACATCCTACATATTTAAATGTTAAAACAAAAAGATATCTTTAACAAGAATGCAAGAAATCAATATAAGTATTCAAAAATACCTTATTGCTTCTCTTTATGAAGGGAGCTAGATCTAGGAGATATATAGGTAAATACATGAGTGAAAGAAAGAAAACCACTCCTTCTTGCAAATCCGGAAGAAGAAAGTATCTGTCTAGGTTAAATTATTTCTGGAATTATTTGCCCAAAATATGTTTTAATATCCTTTAAAGTAGTAATTTCTTTGCATAATCTCTGAGGTGCTTGAAGTCGAGCCTATGGCAGATTTTTATATCCATATTGTTTTTGTTCATAATCAAAAATTCTCACCTCCAGCAATTCAGTGTGGAAACACAGTAAAGTTAACTCCTTTTGTATATAAATTGAAGCACAATCTCTTTCAGGGATGGATGATAAAATGATCTAGAGATAGTATTTAATTATATGAACTCAGTTTATCTTCAATATTAGTCCAAGAATTAGTTCAGTAAATGAGACATGTTAAATCACTTCCCCTAAAGTCATTAAGAGATAAATATTACCTCACAGGGAATTCTTAATTGTGTTTAGTGTCTTGTAGTCAATTTTCAACTGATGTAAAATTCTTAGATAAAGTTGGCTAACTTCTAATTAACAATTCTCTTCTAAGTTACTATCTGAGCTCAACACTATATGGGCAGCAGCACACAATGGTTCTCAAATTTCTGAAACTATTCAGGAAATATTTTTAAGCACATTTTGATGTGAATAGGGCATATACCACACATTTTCTTACAACTAAAGAAAAGAAGCATTTAAATAGCTTGGCTGTAATGAGTCATGCTGTGAGCAAGATTATTCAAGCTGTAGAAAAAAATAAATGTTGCATTTTATCATGTGTCCTTAAGGGCACTCAACAATTTCCTTTTCATGCAAGTAGCATATATTTTAGGCACATGGACCACTTTTCAGGCTGCCCAATGGCAGGTCATTTTTAATTCAGTGGTAGTGGAAAAAAAGCATTGCATTTAAAATAATGGATTGGTGTGGCATTCAAAAGTTAAATGGTGCCCTCTCTTACTTTTACCCAACCAATTAAACAAATGAAAATAAAAGTGAAGATGGAAAATGGTGACGGAAGTGGTAAAGGTATGGTTTACAGATTTTTTTCTTTAGAAATATAGTTTGACAAAATGCATACAACTGAGAGATTATGGAAGTTGCGGAAAGCTGTCTTATTGTGGAAGTCATTTACCCACAAGAGCAATGCCACAGGGGCAGACTGTGCTGATCTCACTGGATGACCATACTCGGGTTCCATCTGCCCGGGAGACTTGGCTTTGTGGTGGTTGTCCTTTGACAGGGTCACATTTGTCTCAAACACAAAAGCTCCTGAGGCGACCTCCTTTTGTCACACACTTCTTTTATAGTTGAATAGCGGTTTTTATAGTTCCTATATATTCATATGCCTGAAATCAGAACCTTTGAAGTTAGCCTCTACCTAACAGAGAGTCCTCATTGTGCTCTTTCAAATGAGCAAATATTCTGCTAGTAATGGAGAAATCCAGGAATAGAGGGCCTATCCCCTATGATCTCCCACAGGCATACTGAATATGAACTAGAGTTTATGGGGGCTGTAAGAGCTATGGTTCCTCTTCTGTTTTCAAAATGGAAAATAGGGTTACCAAGCATTACATACCATGGTTATCCCCGGCTAGTGCCAAGACCACAGTAACTACTACTATCTTTACTCCTTAATAGGATTAATAGGCTCCATATGGAAAAAGAGTCAGGGAGACAGCATACCCAACTGCAGTAAACAATCAATAACCAGAAGCATATTATTTTGAGAAGCTGAACAAATAAAATAATTTTAGACTTGAAAGAGATTTTAATTCTAGCCCATGAAATGGCCACGGAAAAACCCGCGTCTCAGTTGCCTTCTCTTCTACTCTGTATCTCCTACCTCCTTCTCCCTTCCCATTTCTTTCCCTCCTCTCTTGTTTCTTTCCTTCATTTTGCCTTCCTTCCTTCTTTTCTTTGTAAAAAAAATAAACACCCTGGATTAACTCCCTAGAACTCGGTCTACAAATTATTAGCCGTCTTTAAACAATTCCTATAAGATATGAGAAATAAGCACACCTTATTTTTCAGAAAAGAAAAATATTAGTTGGAAAAAAAATAGCAAATAATGACCAGGGTTGCAGAACTAATAGGAAAAGGAGATAATTACCACTATCTGAAAATAATCACTAGGAATGACCACATCTCCATTCTTCATCCAATTCACAGTGGGCACAGGCTTCCCAGAAACTGCACATTCAAACTCAATATCCATGCTTTCATAGGCATAGAGGTTGGAAGGGTGATTTAAAAACCATGGTGGAACTGCAAAGACAGAAAACAATAGGTGAGTGGGGATATGGGGGTATGTGCAGCGATCTCACTGAATTAAAACACTGCTATGTGATTGGTGTCACTTCCCAATGCTTAGCTGTAACTTAACAGAAACTAGCAGAGGATTTATGTTCTGATCCCCAGTGCAGCTAACAGTGCTTTACCATTAGAAAGAAAAACAAACAGCTTTTGGGAAATATAAATATATATATACAATAAACATTTTGAATACTCAAATGTTTATATCCATTTGACCTGGAAGGTAGGTAAGGAAACTGTATGTTAAGAAAAAACAATAAGTTTACATGTCCAAGACAATTCAGATCATGAGATCAGAAAGACCTGTAATGGTAAATATTATCAAGATTTATTTGTATATGAAGACTCTCTAGTGCAAATAATCTAGTCAAGTTCTTAACATATTTAGCAACTAAGCACTATACTGTATCACTACACTGTATATTATTATTTTCTGAGTATAGTATTTCAACTATTAGTTTCATTTAACTTCCTAATTACCATACCAATAGCTATGCTATAATGGAAATTCGCTTTCCAAGGAAAACTGTAATAGAATGCATCTTAGCTAGATACTTTATAGGTCAGTTCCCCAAAACTAGGGGGAAAAATGAGGAGAGTTGAGGTTAAATATGACTGGACTATTCACATTATCAGAGAAGAAACATAAAATTCACTGACGTATCAGCCACAATCTTGGCTTACATAAAAAACAAGCATCTTTAGCAACCATTTTCCAAGACAGTCTATGCTTTTATCATTGATTTACTATGTTCAGTGATCAATGAGTAATTGTTTTTATACATTTGGGTAACTACACATTTTCCTTATTCTAACCAGGATGAGCAAGCTTTCCTTAGATGCCACACTAGTATTCAAGATGCCTTTCTGTCCACCAAGCACTAAGACAATATAAATGCCATGGTTTTCATCTTGGTTACTTCCATCTTCCTTTCTCAACCTGTCTTAGTCTTGATTTGCAGCTAAATATTTGAACCTCCAGGACTAAACTCATTTCAATTTTCTTAATCATTCACTGGGGCAATTGATTTAGATGACTGGACTCAGATTCATGAATATTCATGAAATTAAGTCATGAAAAGAAATGCCTCAGAGCTGTTCTAAACACTGTATACAGGGCTAAATTATGTATTTAATATTGACAATATTATTAGCATAATGACATTTTTTTTCTGATTCTTTTGCCAGGTTCACTGACAATGTACCCAAAGACAGCTGAAATATTTATTGAGTGCCTCTGAGGAAATATATATGACTTGAATCTTTACAACACTGTCCTCAGTTTTATAAACATTTGCATCTGGGGATTATTTACTAAGCAACAGCCAGTATTTACTAGGAAAAGACAAAGTTGAATTTATTAGTCCACTCTCTTTCTATTTAGTATTTGCACCATAGTTCTTTGAGGCATAATGTATTATCCTTATTTTTTAAAAGAAAAATGTTATACTATAAGACATTCACATAACTTTTTTTTTTTTCAAAATTACACCCCTTGTAAATTAAGAACCTGGCCTTGCCCACATTCTCAACTACTTTGTTGTAACTGCCTCTTTTGCTGCCTAAAATTCTGCTGGAAAAGTAACTCAGAAATGTTTCTATCATTTCAAAAATGATGTATTTAAGCAAGCACTGAGAGCTTTTTTTTTTTTTTTTAGAAATAATACTATGTGAACACACTTCAACCTTTCAATCTGTATGTCCTAGGACAAGGGAAACTCCCTAAGTCTATGTATACAAAATGCTAATGCTTATCAGGTTTTGAAAATATACGAAGGTTTTGGAGGTATGTAAAATTTGGTCATATTCAATAATAGATCCTCAAGGTAATTAACTGTTTTGAAACAAATATTTCAACTATATATATATAATGATATATGTCACATGTTATATAGATCTCTCTATTTATCTATGTGCAACTGGATAGGGAGAAAATGAGGAAAAGAATAAATGAAGTAGAAGAGAATAAAACAACCTAAAGTTAGAAGTAGCAGGAAGGGTCACAGGTATAGGAAAGGAAGATGGAGGACCGCAAATTTAAATAGTGCCAGAAAAAAAGTGAAGGTTCAATCATTCCAGGCCGGAATGGGGTCAGTTTTAATCCTACTCTGTATAGTCACTATAAGTCCCTCTGAATTTATCCTCATTTTTAATTTAGAAGAATTAAAAATGATAGCAGACAAAGTTTGGAAACAACACATAGTTATAAAAGAAAAGAGAAGCAGAGCCAAGCAGAGTGCATAACCCATACCAAATGCATTACTGCTTCCTTCTTTCCTAATCTATACAAATACCTACATCAGTGTATACATTGAGAGTGCATTTTGCGTGGACATATGTAGCTCATAATATTTTTAAAATTATGCTATTTCCATGTTTTCTAAGTAGAATTTCCCTTTGGTATTCTAAATGTCAAAATGTTATATTGTACTGTAGAGCTCCTGGAAAACGACTATGTTTAAGTGATTCCTATTTTGGAAATAATTTTATTCAGAATCAATCTGTCCTTTAATCTGATAGGCAGGAATCATTTTCCAATTTATTGTCTCTCATGGGGATAGATGATATAGAGCTAAGTACATGTTCAATTTTGATAACATCTCACCTTATTGAAGATAAAGTTCAGTGCCCTACGTTTAAGGGAATAATTCCTTTTATTCCTATAACAACCACAACATGGGATCTATGATGAACTGCCACAATAATTACTACCACTTACATATTATATATGGATATATCTGCACAAACATATAAGATATATATGCAGAGTGCTGACTGTTTTTCTATTGTTTGCCTATATTACTTAGGCTTTAATCATCACATTGGATACCATGTCTGTACTAGTTATCTTAACGAAACATTCGTATCTGGTTCATTAATTTCTGCATTAGATATTTGGTGAACAGAGTATTGTCTAAAGTACATGGGGAATTTAAACATTATATATTGGGTCCATGTCATGTTTTCTGCCATTTGTTTTGGGCATGTGTATGTCATCAATATAATATGGTAAAGATAAGTCTAAATTTTAATTGCGATGTTAACCATCACCATAATCAAATTATTAAGTGGTCAACATGGACATTTAAGAAGATATGATCAGATTGTCTTGCTTTAAAATGGAGAATGTAAATGGTGAATATGACTTCTATACAGCTAAGGATTAACAGAAATCCTATCCATATTGCACTACTTAGATAAGTCAATTTTGTTCATTCTCTTAGAAGCAAGTTTCACCCTAGTTGTATGAGGATTTTGTCTTTTTCTCCTCCAGATAAGGTGCTTTCTCTGTGCCCAGTTGTTTATAACAAGTGTTGACTAAGAAATCTCTCATGTGTAACTATTTACCAGTCCGATTAAAATTCTTACATGCAAAGTCCTGAGCACATGACTGTTTTTCTACTTTTTTTTTATAATCTTAGCTCTGCCTTTTTTCTTTCATGAAAAAATCCTCTATTTTAATCCTCTATTTTAAAGTACTTACTTATAGCCATAGCTTAATGAGGAATAAAATTTAAGTACCATTAAATTACAAACATGTCGAATATGAACAATATTATGGCGATTTCAGGAAAGATTGACTTTAGCTATATTTGACTTCTTTGGATAAAATGTAACTGATGACTAAAAGCATATTATTCACATTTTGTAACATATTTTGATTTTACAGTGTCTTTATGCCTTATAGTATATTAATTTTTTTAAAAAAATACAAGTATAAGGGCAGTGGTGGTGCACACCTTTAATCCCAGCACTCAGGAGGCAGAGGAAGGTAGATCTCTATGAGTTCGGGTCCAGCCTGATCTATAGAGAGAGTTCCAAAGCAATCTCCAAAGCTACAGATAAATCCTGACTAGAAAAACAAACAAACAAAAATATTGTAGTCAAGAGAATGGTGATCAAAATCAATTCTTCATACATAGGGTACAGAAAAAAAATCTAACTCAGCTCTTGAATGAATTTGTTCTATTCAAAAATTATGGTATTAAATATTCCTTCAAATGACAATCCCTGGAGTTGGGTAAGCAAAACTTAAATTTGGGTAAATTTTTTCTCTGATGTTCACTCTCTTACATTTATACAATAAAGTTTCTTCTGTTATGTTAGATCCCAAGTCCTCAGTAGCAACCAGCTTAGCACCATGGGTTTTCATTAAAGCTGTGATTACCCCACTAGTATGTTTAGTATGCTTTCTCCTTTTGTCCACATGGTTTCTAGCCGGAATTGCACTCATATAGGTTACTGGTTTTTCTTTATTAATATGTTTTAAATGGAAAACGGCATTACTATCCTCATTTATTTAGGTCTATAATAAACATTAATATTTAAAGGCACGCTTTACTGTACAAAATTAATGTTTTCAGTGTGACTTGGAATTGAAGAGATTCTATACATTTTAAAGAGTTGTCATAGCTCTTCGTAATGAGAAAGAACTTCTTTCTAAGTAAGGTTTTAATTTTTAAAAATGTAATTAATATGTAATTGCATATATTCACCCCTCCTCCAGCCTCTTCCATGGGGTGGACACTCAATATCCCCAACTCACTTTTAAATTATGGCCTCCTAAACAATGCCTTTTTGTAATCAGGACGGTATAAATGAGAAAGAAGCAGGAGAATACACTCCAGGGAATGACTAAGAGTAATCAGAAAAGGCAGTCTCTATTATGAAAACATAAATATCCATGCCGCCTGTTAGTAACCATTTCACCCTAAGAATGGAGAGCATTTGCTATTGGATAACCAACTGTTGTGTCTCTCCATGGAGCATGCTATCATTGCCACTTTCAGCATTCCGTAGTGGTCAGCAGAGGTCTTGTGGTCTTTGCTAGAGCCAAAATATACGCTCAGAAAACATTATATGTACTAAGTATTTTGTTTTTAAGAATATATATGTATACAGATACATGCATACAAAAATAATTAATGAAAAAAGAGGTTATGAATTTGAAAGATATGAAAGAGGTATAAATAGGAGGATTTGAAGAAGGAAAGGTAATGGAGAAATAATATAATTATATTACAATTTTAAAAATAAAGGGTTAATAAAATATGAATATGTAAATAAAATATGTAAATAAAATATAAAATATTTTTAAATGGTGAAACTCAGTGAGTCTTTGGAGTTCTCTGTCAATCTCTTCAGGTTTTTTTAACTTTACTTATTCATTATTTGTAGAACAATGGCAATAGTCCTTTCTGAAATGAAACTCATGAAGAAACTAGACACTTAATGGCTGAATACCTTCATTGTTTCTGTCTCCCATGTAGAATTCTCCATGCCCAATGCAATGACTACAAAAGAAGCCATCTGGTACTGAATGTGAGCTTAGTGATACCAAAGAGTAGGAGAGCAAAGGACACTTCCACAGAATCCTGTCTCTCAGACCTAACGCTTCTATAGGACTGTTCAAGTCAACAAAGAAAAATTGCTCTCTCCTTATCAGATTTGCTTTGTTTTATACTGTGCCAGCTTCTGCTGTCCATGGGATGTCTTTTCAAAGAACTTATTTAAAATGTAAAAATACTTTTCTTCTCATTTACTTTTTAGCAAGGTGCCATACCAATACTGCCTTCTAGGCATCTTTTGTGTGACAATAGATTTGAAATCTGTTTAAAATTTATCTCTAGGCTTATTCTTTCCGTTTTATGCATCCTTTCCTACATTTTAGCCAGTTGGGGAGCCCCGTATCTGATACGCCACTTCTCTCTCACACATACCCAGCTAAACTCTCCTAAGAATATTGAGGCTGAGATAAGTTGACTTCCACCTTTAAAGGGTAGGAATATTGTGCCTTGGAATTAAAGTCATAAGGTATTTTATTATTATTAATATTGATTGGAGTTTTTATTGTACTTTCATTCTGTATTTTATTTCCTATATTTGCTATTCAACCTGGTCTTTTAGTATATTTCCACAGCAAAGTGAGAGGGATTCATTTATTATATTGCCATAAACACTACTAGTGTACACTATTTTCTTAATATATGTATGTATCAGTAATTTTTTGGCTACAGATGAGTAAGAACAATAAGTGAGGTAAGAAACGGCATCAATAAAAATCAGGGATTGTTTTTCCTCTAAAATCAACACCAGCCATAGCAACAAAATACTAGAAACATGAATTACAGTCTTAACCACTATTGTTGAAAAAGTCAGTGTGTTATTGATATAGAGAAAAGAGAGTTGAGATCTTTTGAATTTTATTTCCGCATCCCATTAGTATTGGCTATTGTGAACAGAATGCAGAAAGACACTCTTTCTACCTAATATTGCTGCTCTGTGTGGAAACAAACAATGTCTGATCTTCAACCTTTACTTCAAAGTCCTTCATATACACTAGGAAATGATTTCGAATCTTTCCACACAATTTCCTCTATCCGGACAAGTAATCCAAGTCAGCGCCTTCCCCAGTGTCGGCTTTCTCTCTAATCAGGGTTGCTTCTCTCTAAGTCCGCACTGAACTTTTCATTTCTCTTTTCAATTGCCAGGGCTATAACTAAATTGGAAGTGTGATTCCATTAGGCTCAAGCCAGTGATGAAAATAGTAGGGGGATTTTCCCATGATCCTACTTCTCTATGCACAATGATGTCAAAACTATCCTGTTGTTAACATCAACAGTGGAAACGTAATACACAAATAATGATACTGGCAAATCACCAGCAATTAACTTTGCATGTATGAGTGTATGTAATCACACACACACAAGGATATTTACACAGGCATTTCTACATATACATATATTCTTTGAAATTTATATATAAATTCTGTGATCTTATCAAATACCTATATTGATAATGGCATTTGTTTTTATAAATCTATATGTTAGTTCATATAAAATTGATAACCATTTTCAATTTTGAATTTCCATTTTGACTATGAAGTATATGAAAACACATTAGATAAGATAGACTAGAAATGCATTGTACAATCAAAAGTAGAAAATATAATACGTTGCTATTATTAATAGTAGAAAGATAAATTAGAGACCTATCACTTTCCCCTCAATCAAATATAATCTAGTCAGTCCTTTTGGTATTTGAAGGTAGAAAAAAACCCATTTTGTGAAAGTTATGTTTGAGTATTTTACATTGAATGTTGAAGAGTTAGATATTTTACATTAGAAAGAATTTTCCCAACTTTTCATTATAATACATAGCCTATAAGGAAATCATACAGTCCATTTAATTGGGTCAATGGGGTTCATTTGTATTACTAAATTTCCTGCACCTTTCATAACAATCAGGGTTAATTGCTCACCCCCCAGCAACCTTTCAATTCACACTAACACCTTTAAGATGAGTTCATGCAAAACCTCTGGAAAACCTGTGTTTTCCCTTTTCTCCTTAAGAAAGTGCTATGGTTACTGAGAACACATAAGGAGTTCTTTCATTAACTAGTTGTTTTTGCTTTCTTTGTTTCTATGATAACAAAACAATAACCGAAGTAACTTGGATTTAAAGTGTTTATTTTAGCTTTTGGTTCAACAATCCCTGGGGAAGCAAAAATAGTAGCTGGAAGCAGAGCTTGGAGGCCAGACCTGAAGCAGAGATCATTGAGGAATCCCACTAATAGGTTTTCTTGGCTTGTTCGGTTACCATTCTTATTCAGACAGGCCCACCCAGGAACACCAATTATGGTGGTGGATTTTGTCGTCACCCATTAATCCACAGTCAATAACATGCTCACAGGTATGACTACAGTCCAGTTTTACAGAGTCAGTTCTCAAAATAGGTTCTCTCTTTTGAGGTACATATGTTTGTATCGAGCAGACAGCATCATCCAGGATAGCAGTAAAGAGTTGATTAGAATCGTTACTACAACTCCATCTCCGAAAAACAGAAATGGAAACTAGAACCAACCAGCCCAGTTGGATATTCGAAAAGAGGTCACATGCTCTTTCATCTGAACTCACCATCCTATACACACTAGTTATTTACTTACATCTGAAACCCGAGACATCCTGACTCAAAACAGAGCTTAAATGTACCTGGGGAAGGTTGTTAATTAAGTCTCAAAGAAACACTTAATATGCTAGAGTGAACAGAATGTTTAGATAAAGTTACTTACATGATTATATTTTAATATATGCAAATAGTGATGGGCAATGTGAAGTATAGGATGTAATGAATGAGTAGAGAACCTACAGCAGAACAGAAAGAAATTCTTCAACATGCTTTGCACAATGGAGTCTCTTGATATGTAAAGAGATTAAATGAAAACAGAGGTCAAAAACGAGATGAGGAGACAACAGGCTGAAACGCGATGAGAGCTAGCCAAAAGCAAAAGCCCATGCACCATCATTAGAAAACCAATGAATAAATCACAAATGCATAAACCCCACAACAGTTGCAACTGGAAATCAAATTACCAAGAGACAGCAGAGCAGAGATATTCACAGCAAATGTCAATGAAAAAGGCAAAGCCAAACAAGTAGTGAAGGCCACACATGGGCTGCGCCAGACTAAGATGATGCACCCTTAATATAACTGGCACTCGTGATATTAGGAGTGCAGAGACAGGACAGAAGATAACAGCAAGGGAAATGTCCCTAAGAAATAACTGTGGATTTCCAAATTGAAAGACTGTTCTAACGTTTCTGGAAAATTGAATACATAATGAGACATGGCAAGATATGAGACAGGTTTAATTTAAACCACTGAACCTGAAGGGTAAAGAATTACTTGAACATCCAGGAATGAAACACACACACAATAGAGAAAGGAAAGACAGACCTACCATATGGTAATCCTCACTGTCCTAAAGCAATGAAACAATGGTAATCAAATGTACACACATGATAGTTTATTTATGAAACCACAATCTCAATTCTACAAGTGATGACAGAATGCAGCACCTTTTACATTATTCAACAACAAAGCCAGACAACTGAAAGTCCCATCCAACTGGAGAACTCTATGCAGTACTGAACAGATAGGAGGTGATTTACAACACACTTCAATAGAGAAATAACAAAATCAAAAGAGAAATAGTGATTACAAAAGAGAATTATATCACCATAAAGCCTAAACAAAGTGAGACTTTACCAAAGTGAACACTTTACCCAAAGTCTGCATTTGGGGAAATGATTATGAATAGGACATCAGTGTCTGCTACAGGCAACCTCTTCTTTCTTAGCATGGAGTTTTGCAAAACTTTTGAATCCTGAACCCGAAAGACTACTGTCCAGAGCATATTAGTATAAATGTCTATACGGCCATTCACTCAAATTTTATCAGATTACATAGAAGAATTTATATGACCGAAGATTTGGGGAATTAAGTTCATATGGATTTTTCTCAAAAACTGATTTTATAAATGTTTGTGTATTTTGCACTTATGTGTGTTTGTGGTGTGTAAATGTGTGTCCATGTCTATGTGCGTGAGTGTGTGTGTGTGTGTGAGTGTGTCTGCGTGTGGGTGTGTTCATATGTGTGTTTCTATATGTGCATGTGTATGCATGAATGTACATATCTGTGTACTTGTGCGTACATGTGTGTTTGTGTATGGGTGTATGTGAGATTGTGTGTGTGCACACACACACTTGAAAGATTCCCCTTTCATTAAGAAGCTTTAAGAAGATTTTAAATTTAGGGATTACATAGCAAATCTTGCCTCTGAAAATAGCAGGTAGGGGAAAGAGAAAGGGACAAAAAGAGACAGAAATGGGGGGGGAAAACAGAGACTCAGAAAAGGAAATAAGGTAAGGTGTTTTTATTATTTCTCTATAATACTGTCTATATTCACAAAATTCTGAGAGTGTTTAAAAGTCCAGCTCCAAGAGGAGTGCCTGTGACCTTCTCCTGTTGGCTCTTTAGTGTCTTTAGGACTATTAGATTGTCAATGATGTTATATACTCTAAGGATCTACATACATTTAGGGGTGCTCTAAGATATTTTCTGTTGCTAAGGCAAAGAAAACTAGTCTCGAGTTTTGATTCTAGCTTTAGAATTCCAAGGCTTGCTGTATGCAAGTATACATAAATGTCCATATACTGTTCAGGATGAACAATTTGTATAGCTTTGATTTAGAAAAAGATAACAGGGGCAATAAAACTTTCAGTTTTCTTTTTATGTTGCAACTAAAATAATATTTGAGTAGCATTAATGTATTGCTTAGCACAACATATCCCCACCTAAGCATCTCATAAAAATTCCTGGGAGTCACTCAAAGGCAGATGAAAGGTAATTATTTCAATTTCTTGCTCAGAATACTCCCTTTTAACCAATACATACAAAGGACTTACAGCTAAGATAATTTAGTGAAAGAATACTTCCAGCACTGATTGTATTTTAATTTTGATACTTTATCTGCCTTCTGTTTTGCTTAGTTTATTGTGCATCTTGTGTGTGTGTGTGTGTGTGTGTGTGTGTGTGTGTGTGTGTGTGTGTTTGTATATGTTCACAATTATATGGGTATCAGATGACAAGGTCAGTAGTCTGTCCTACAGTCTACCTTGTTTGAGAATCTTTGCTTTTAACTTTGTATAATCCATGTCTCTGAAAATTTTTGCACATGCAAACTTCTGAAAATTCTTGTGTCCCTTCCTCCCATCCCCCTGTCCAGGTGCTGGAGTTATAGTCTCTGCTGTTAGACATCTGAATTTCTGCAATGAAGCAAACCTTTTGTTCATGAAACTACCTCCCAGGCCCTCTCTGCCTTTGCAAATTTTAAATTTTGGCTTCTAGAAATCACAAATAACTTACACAAGATCAGAATACATAGTTTTGATAGCTTCAAAAGTGGAAATTTTAAGCAGTGAAGAAACATGTATATTTGAATTATAAAATCTTAGCAAACTGAAAATCCATTAATATACATTAATGGATTCTTTCATAAGAAATTAAATTGTATTTTAATTATTTTGCATAATATTTTAAATCAATTATAATAATAATTAAAATGTGTGTGATTCAAGAATAACCTGAATTAAAACTTAAAAATTCTACTACATGTATAAAACCAGTTTGTACAAAAAAATAATTTTATAGGCTACTAAGATTTCTACTGTCTGACTCTGACATCAATCTTTTTTTTTTATTATAGGACCTGACATATACAAGCAAGTATTTGCAGGTTTTTATCACATTTGTGTGTATGTGTTTATGTTTTGTCTTCATTAAGCAATATGCTATCTTCATATCTTATAATTTGTCAGGCATCATCTACACAGCACAGGCTGAAATACTAAATAATGCACCATGCAATAAATTCTATTCACATGTAAGGGAAACACTTAACTGTCATCTCCAGGAGTTACCAGGACACAAAGCAACATTACATTTCAGCATGAAATCTTTTAATGTTCAAAACATCATTGGAAATTGGTGAAAAAAAATTAAGGAAACATTTTATGTATTTTCTCATTTTTTAAAGAATCTTTTTAGCACTTTATTCCAAGTAGTTATATAATTACATTTATTCTATGGCTAATCAGTTAAAAGCAAGCTGATGAGAATGCTTGTAATACCATTGATTCTGATTAGCAAAATATCTATTTGTTTCTCAGACACTTCCAAAATATTCTTGAGATGTGTTTATACTTGCTGTTCATATTTGCTTCATATGTATTCTTGTGTTTACATTTAATTCATGTTTTCATGCTAAACATAAGCAGAGATATAAATCAACACAAGATTATACTTTGTGAATAATCAGCCATACACATATACAGCTATGCAAGTCAATATTCTATAAGCAAACATGCCTTTGTATGGTCCTGTATATGTTTATATGTCTTTAAGAAAAATGTAATGAAAAATACCAACATCCTTTCTTATGTATGTGTTTGAAAGCTTATTCAAATGTGTGCTTTGTGAATAGAAAGATAACTCCATCAAGCTACATGTCAGGTTGAAATTATATTAGAAAGAGCTATTTTTTGCTTATTTGATTTTGCTTTTAAAATAAACCTGAAAACCAAATGGGGCAGAAATGTAAGCTGTAAAGATTTAAAAAGAGAATCATGAATAATTATTTATTACCTTATATTCTAAGGCACTAAGTCTTGAAAAAATGCTCACTTGATGGACTAAGTGGGGTCTGTAAAGTGTCTCAGAGATAGATGCCTTTCCTTGTGTTTTATGGACGAAGGAGTTACTGGTAAACGGCTTCCATGGTATCACACAGCTCATAAACACCAGAGGCACCATTAAAACTATGCTGTCTAAATTCCAATCAATGACCTTTCTCTGTTATCTAGCCACATTTAAAAATACAAAGTAAAGTACAAAGTATTTTAGTATTTCCCACAATCACTTTGTGTTTTTTAACAAACAAGATGTTCATTTTTCTTTTTTGTACATCTAAAAAACCAGACTATTATTTCTGCACTATGGAGTAAGCAAAGATGAAAGGGAATAGCATTTTCTTCAAAAAAATTTCCATTTTCATATTTTAAGGTGCATCTCTCTGCCAAATACATTTTATCATAGAAAGGACAGTGCACTGTTTCTGATCCCCAAAGTAAACATTTTTAAAGCTTATACCATTTAATATGCAAGAACAATAGTACTCAGATTTTAACAATGTGTATTGCTTAGTCTGTTTAGAGAAACCATAGAGTGGAGAAACAGTTTAACTTCTTTCTGCTGTCACCTTGACATTCATAAATTCATAAACTGCTTTAAAGAAGGCATTAAATGACATGAGGCAAGAATTAGTAAACAGGGTGGGGAGACTAGCAGAGGTGAAGTGAACTCTTGTTTATTTCATTAATTGTTTGATATGATAGAAGAAAATTAATAAAGAATGAAAAAGAATAAAGTATAAATAAATTAATAAAATATAAAATAATGTAATGAAAAAATGTACTTTGGAGATCACCTATTCAAAATACAAATTTGACATTTTGTAATACAACATATACTTCTTTTAAAAAGCCAAGACGAAACCTTGCAATTAGGTGAATGATGTCCTAATCCTCCATCGGCCAATAAAAGCCTCATATTACTAGGCCTCCAAACCAAAGGGGTTGATTGGCTTATATAATGATTGTTTCTCCTATTTGAGTAGCCACCGTTAGAAGATGAAACTGTCAGGTGGAAGTGCTCTCTTCCGTAGATTTGTTTCTGACCCTCTGAAAAAAACTCTATTTCTTCTCAGTCTATTTCTCTGATTGGATGGCCTTCCCTTCTCATTCTGATCCATTTCAGGAACTTCATGTTTGTAACTGACTTCAGGCTTGTTTGAATACCATGTTTATTCCTCTGGATAGAGTTAGTTAGTAATTCTCTGGGCACTTCCTAAGCTAAACCAGTGTTTACTACAGTGGATTACTGTCTTCTGATAATCGTTTTCTTCTTTCCCTATTAGTTTTGGCAGAAGGCAAAGCCTCTTTCAAAATCTCTGAAAGACTCAGCTAAATTCTGTAATGTTATAACAGATTATTAAAATTATTCTAGAACATTGTGTTTAAAACTTCAGCTGATATTGAAGTTCATTATTGTAGATTTTAAAATGCAGACTCTGTGCATCAATGTGTTTTTTTAATTCAGCAGGTTTGTAGTCTATCACAAAATATGGATTGAAGAGTTTTAGGAATGTACACTGTTTGCAAAAGATTAGTATCAATACAGCAATTTTTTTGTTAAAGTATACTAAATACTTGGATAAAATTCATCCCTCATTACCCTTTCTTGAAGACTATCTCTCCCATGCCTTTTACTCCTAGCCTCTTATGTCATGTTAATGTGTGCGTTTTCACATATCTATGGGTCCATATATAAACACACACCAATACATATTTCAATTAATATTGCATATTTAATTTAGTATGAAAATAATCAATTGCGTTCATTTTCCTGCATGTGACATTTTTCATACTTTATAACAAAATAAAACTCTTCTATCCATCTAATATATTTTCTTTTCTGATGAAGGACATTCAGATTGATTATATAATTTTATGAACATTATGACACAAATATGAATGGGCATATATTTCTGTAGTGTGCTAACTTGCATTCTGTGGGCAGATTCACAGGGTAGCCTAACAGGGCATGCAGTATTTCTTTTTCTAATTTTGTGAGAAACCATTATATTTATTTCAATAGTAGATGTGGCAATTTAAAGTTCTTTCAGCAAACAAGTATTCTTTAGCCAGCATCTGTTGCTATATTTTTGTCAACTGCTAGGTATTCTAATTGGGGTTAGATAAAAAGCTATCATAGTGTAGTCTCAATTTGCATTTGTTTGGTAAGAAATGTTAAGCATTTTTATGTGCTCATTTGCTATCTGAAATTAATCTGTTAAGAATAGTAAGATCATTTTGAGTGATTATTTATTGACTGCACTATCTGGGGTGGTTGTAATTAATATTAGGTCCTTTATATATTCTAAACATTGGTCTCCTGCCAGATACATACCTGGACAAGATTCTGTCCCATTCCATAGTTTCCTTTCAGGGTAGAACCTTATTAATTTCATATAGTCATGTGTGTCAATGCTTGCTTGAAGTGCCCTCTTCTGAAAATGTATATATTTTGTTTGTTTTGCTTTGCTTTGTTTTCTTCCAGCAATTTGAGAGTTTTAGATTTTATATTCAGGTCTTTAATCTATTTCTAGCTGACATTTTTTTTTACAAAGTAAGAGATATTGATCTAGTTTCATTTTTCTATATTTGGACACTCAGTATTATGTGTATCATTTGTTGAAGAGGCTGTAATTTCCGAGTGTATACTTTTGACAAGTTTGTCCAAAGTTAGATATCTCTGACTATGCCAGTTTATTTCTTGGGTTATTTTTTATTCTATTCCACTTTCCTTCCAATTTTTTTCCTAGTGCCATGCTGTTATTTCCCATTTTAAAAATTATGGTTGAGCAATACAGAACAAAATCACTTACAGTTAGACCCTAATTTTTTTTTGGTTGAAAATTTCCTTGGTTATTTGTGGTCTCTTTTATTTTAATATGAAACTTAAGTAATTTTGTTTTCAATTTCTCTGAAGAATTTCAGCAAAATTTTGATATTCTTGATGGTGACTGAACTGAATCTATAGATCTCTTTCAGTAATATAGCCATGTTGAAAATGGTAAATACGATAATTTATAAATATGGGATGCCATTCCACCGTCTGTTGTCTTCTTCAAATTACTCCTCCACTGTTTTAAATTTCCTCATGGGTGTTTCTCACCTACTTGGTAGTTTTGCTCCTCGGAACTTTATTTCCCTCGGGGTTTCTGTGATTATCTACTGCTTTTTGCAATTGTATCTCATACTTCTATTAATAAAGATGTTCATATTTGCTTAACATTACCATCCAAATCCCCATCTGATCTATTTTGTTAAAGGATACAACTTTATTCATTTTATGGCAAAAATAAATTCCAATATGCAGGAATACTACATCTTATTAATCCATTTTTGTTGGACAACTTGTTTGCTTTTATAACTCAAAAACTGTCAATAATGCTGCAAAAAGCATTTGTGTGTGAATATCTCTGTAATATGCTATTGGTATCAATTGAGTAACTACCCAGAAATGCAAACTGGGCCACAGGATAAAACAATCATTAGATTGTTGTAAAGAAAGTTGTGGGTTAAGCTGAGTCAGTAAGGAGTCAGTGAGTTAATATGATATATATTAAAATATATAGGGTTTTTAGGCCCGGAACTGAGTGTGCAAGGATAATAGATAAAAATCAAAGAGAATGGTGATACAATTGAATGGAAAAAGATGATGTTTCCAAAGCCCACATGTTGGAATCACTGTAACTGAGCACTGGTAAATGCGTGGAATCACACAAGAAAATTAAAAAAAAAAAAACCTGTAGATAATGTTTCATAGTTTGATGACACTAATGTATGGCAACTTAAATCTTTTAAGATTGAGAAAAATCAGAATGCCCAATAAGATGTGCTGGGGAAGAGCTTTATGGAGACAAAGCCTCAGGCACGTCCTGACGAGAGGAAGAACAGAGTCAAGAAGTATAGACCACCATACCAGCTACTTTTATCATTTAATATCTACAATTATATTGTGTCTCATTGAAATTTAATCTTTGTATGATCAGTACATGTTCTTAGTTCCAAAATTTATAGGCAATTTTGAATTTTTTGTGTGTATCAGTGCTTTCTTTACATGTATATCTGTGCACCATGTGTGTGCCTACTCCCATGGAGGACCTAACACTTCTCCAGGCCCCTGGAGTTGTGCTTGTGGGATTGCTTTTTAAATTTTGTACCTGTTAAGTTAGGTTCCTCCACTCTTCTAAGTGTCAAACATGATCAATCATTTTAATATAACTTTATTACAATCAATCTTTTAAAAATTTCTTTAAATAATTTTTTGTCAGTTATAATTTTACTGACATAGCTACTCAGGTTCTTGAGAGAGACCTGGTTTCCTTCATATTCTGTACCCATAAGTGGAGACACTAGAACTAGATGGTGTCCACATCTTCCTTTCTTTGGAACTAATGCTTTCAGAGAACATCAGTTGTGGCTGTCATATCCCCAGAGATGATGATGATAATGATATTGATGACGATGATGATGAACATAAAGATGAAGGTAATTTTTTGTTTCCTGGTCATTGAACTTTCCATATCGGCATGGCTCATTCTTTCAAAATTCGTAAATATAAAAACTATTGTCTTTCAGAAAAAAATTATGTTTTAAATAATATACTATTCAGAATTTATAAGAAAGTCTTTCATGAGACCAACAAGAAAAGCTGTAAAGTAGTAGTAGATCAAGACTGGAAAAGTATTGCTTGTGATCATAACTGTGGATACAGCAAAATAGAAAAACAGATTCTACTTAGTAAGTAAACTTTTAAGTATACTTTCCTGCAAGTATGCTTGCTTCTAGATAATTCCTTCTGAGTTTTTATCTTTGACTTTTGACATCTCTTCACATACCTTTAATTTCTTTCTCCATAGACTTTGATATCATTTGTACTTGAATCTAAATTACAACACAAACCAGATGTTTGGTTCTTTAATGCATCATTGTAGCATAGAACTATTTAGTAGCTGGTAATCTTTTTATGAACAAAGGTCCTTGCCTTATGTCTCTGAAATTATCTATTATATAATTAGAACATCAGTTTTCTTGATGGGAATCATTGTAAATATTTATGTTAAAAGAGTTTTGGAGGACTCATAGGAACCTACTCTACTACCTATTATTAAAATGTTCATGTCTGTGGTACATTGAAAATGCATGTCAAGTTTTGGGTAATCTTTATCTTGGAAGGTAATGAAGAATTTAATTGTACCCAAGATAGAAAGTAACGTTGGGAGAAATCATCTCCCAGCTGCTCAAGCACGGTTTGCAAACTGAGCTACTCAGTTCCAATATTGATTGCACATGATACACTGAGTACTTCCTTATGATTATAATCTGACCTTTCAAGTTTGCTTGCTCTACTCACAATTACAGACCAGAGAAATGGCTATGGGTGGATATGAAGAGGAAATTTAACAGTACCTTCAAGTGTGATTAGGAAAATACAAATAACTTTCAGTGTGGCTATAACTCATGATATGTACTGACATCCTATGAATTGTTTTGTTATTCATCAAAGACAGAAGGTTTTGAAGACAGGTGTGACCGAGTACAGTTCCAAATACAGCAGTGCATAAATTTTGGCAAAGATTGACGTGTTCCTTTATAACAACTGTTAGCTTAGTACCTCATTTTTCTCTAACGAAAATCATATATAATTAAATGTGCAATTTGAATTGTAATAAAAAGTTTTCCTAAGAAATTAACCACTTGGGAATAGGCTAATACCTTAAGAAACTATTTCTATCCACTTATGGAATTGTGTGTCTGTTGAGAGCGTATGTGTGGGGACATGCAGGCCATGGAACTCCTTTGAGTTGTTTAGATCAGGGATAATGGGCATTTGGGCACAGACGAGGTCTTAGAGCTTTGCTGTATATAGAAGCTTTAGTCTTTGGGAATTACAGTTAAACTAGAATTGTATTGTAAACTGTTGAGAGTTGTTAAACAGTTTGTGCTTCTACTTATTTGTTTGACCTAAGCAATTGCAACGATGCGTTTGTGACAATGGAAAGAGAGGCTTTCTGAAGATGCATTATGACTGGGATGCTTTGATAGGAAATGAAAAATATGAAAAAAAAACTGTGTAAGTGTATGATACTATTGGATATCTAAAATTGGTGTCATGAGGGGGTAGCCTTGTAGTCAAAGTATTGTTGGGCCAACATGGGAAGCAGACCAAAGACCTCCCACCGACTCCCCCTCCCCCCCACCAATCCATTCACAATGCAAATCTATAAGGTTAGGAATAGGAAGCAATAGGAGATAATGCAAATCCCAGGATCTAGCTCGTCATAGCTAGTCAGCCAGTCTAGCCGGCTTGGGAGACGTTGATAAAAAAAAAAAAAAAAAAAAAAAAAAAAAAAAAAAGAGGTAGCAATGAATGAAGATACCCAGTGTCAACATCTTACTTCCATATGCTCATTTCACAGGCAAATGAACTCACAAAAACAAGTGTATACACATGTATACAATATACACAAGCATGCATACACAGAAATACACAAACACATACAGAGACATATACAATCATACACAGACAGAACAAGCAAAAACAGGATTTTGATTGTGATTGAAGGAGAGTTGTGGTACATAAATAAATAATGTTGAATGCATCAATACATAAAGCACATTAAAATAACACAGATAACAATCCAGAGTTTTAAAACTGAAAGCAAAAAATTAAAAAGCAGAAAACAATCACACACCATTCATCAAGGGAAATAGAAGAGATTCAACTTTCAAATAATACTGGAAGAAAGTTGGCTTTAAAATTGTATTATAAACAATATAAAGTATTATAGGACATTCATTTGATCATAGGTTGCAATTTGAAATTGACCAAGTAGAGAAGGATAGATTAACCAAGGAGAAAGAAAGGAGAAGTACTGAGGCCATGATGTCCCACAACCTTAAAAATGTCACTTATGAGGGACACAAGAGCATGTAAGGAAGGAGCACAAGTGATAACATTTAGCATCCAGTGTCTTCCCTCCTCTGATGTCATCTGTTTTCTCAGTATAAAGGAAAGCACTGCCATCATCAGTGACCAAGGAGGATGTGGAGGAAGGAGAAAGGCCACACTGTGCAATAGTGCAGTTCATCAATCATATAATTCACTGATTAGAGTAAGGAAACATGCTCAGTTGCCACACATCATAGCTGAAAGGAAACACACAACAGAGCCGTGTGCTTATTCTTCACTCGCGTCACTCTCTAGGGTTTCAAGCAATGCTGAACGAGGAGCGACTGGAGTTACCTCGGCCAGCCTACCTTCTTCTTCACAGTACTTCAAGTCCGCACCACCCACGAGTCTCTATTTCTGAAATCCATTACCTTCCCCCTGGACTTGAGCCACAAAGTCAGTCTCTAGCCCTAACTTCCCCCAGGGAATCTGCTCCTTTTAACTGCAGTATCTAAGGTACCTTAAAAGAGTGCGTTCTCAGCTCCTTCAGCCTTCCTGTGAACACTCAGGCATGTCATTATATTTTTAGGATTTCTTGTGGGCTGCAGAGAAAAGTCAGACTCAGAGCCACAGGGCATTTCCTAAAAGACTCACCATTTCCCTCTCAACTGCTAGTCTGACTTGAACTGCAGGGTATTTTTTTTTTCCATTTTATTATTAACTTACTTCTCCTTGCAGTCATTTTCACTGCTCAACATTTGGCACAGAAAAGAATCCCAGAACATGACTCAAAGACTGCACGCTAAAGCTCACAAACTACTCCATGAAAACTGGATAACCCTCTTCCACGGTGTCATGGGTGAATTTCCCTGACCCACTGTTTCATAGAAATGCAAACACATTCATTGTAATCAATTGAGATTTCTATCAACATTACATCCGATTATGAGTAGTGACTCTGAACTCAAAAGATACTTCCAAGGTTTCTAAACTATTTTTTAAGTGAAGCTATAAAATGGACTTCTCTTCAAAACGCATGCCATGAATACAAAATGTTTGTCAAAACACAAATACTTTATATATCAAGAGAGAAAGAGTTGATCAATAAACTCCTGTATCACATCCAAAGACCTGACAACTGGGAATCCAAATGGGAAATATATGCGCTAGCAGTAACTATTTGCCAGAAAATTGTCTCTTTTTCTAAGTAAAAGTGCTCTTACTAGGTGTTTTCTTATCATCCTCTTAAATTTCAATTTACATATCGAAATCAGAAGCAAAAGTCATTGTCCCTGCTTGTCTGACCAGGTCTCTTTCTTTCTTTCCTTCCTTCCCTCCCTCCTTACCTCTTCCCCCTTTCTCACAGGTCACCAGACATTCTTTTCCCCCTCTTTAGACTTTAAATCTTTGCAAGCATAACTCTAAGATGACAATGAGTTTTATATCACTTCTCTGTGATGACATTTTCTTTTGAATCTAAACAACAAGGAAGCAGATAGCTGACCTCTAGAGCTTAATATAAATATTTCAAAAATGACATTTGTCTGCTAGTTAGCTTCTCTAGTTATTGCATTCTTATGTCTCTTGTGTGTTCAACTGAGAACATGGATTATCTCTGTGTTTGGAGTGGGTTTATCATAAAATCAAAATTAACTAAAAATATCAATATGTACACTAAAGCTAACACATCAACAACATATTGATTTCAATTCCAATAGATGAAAATATACTTGCTCTGATGCATATGTCAAACAACAGGTTAAGAATGATTTCTATAAAAAAATTGAGGCTATTTTAACCTATTTCAGACTGCAAATAATTTAAAAATACCTTTAGTGTGGTATCTTCAGCATGAAGCTTTGGTAAGATCTGTCTTTAGATGCATTTTTGGATATTCTATCATGAATTTTTTACAACTTATTATTCTGTTAATGTTCATTTATCTCAACTCAAGCTTTTTTGTTATTAAATTGTGAAAGAAACTACATATTTGAGTCTGTTGCTACATCTTATTTTCAGGATCATTCTTCAAGGTCATTTCTAGTTCAGACTGTCTTCCACTTTTAATAATGGGAGGGAATTAATTCTCATCTCTCTAACTCCAAATATTTCTAACACCAAATGTTTAGAAATAAATAACTTTCTAAAGAGTATTTTAAAGTGAACACATATAGGTTATAGTGAGAAACTAGACAGAATTCATATTAAATGCCAAATCCAACAAAATCATAATGTGTCTATTGTAGAAACTAATATATCAAAATGCTAAATAGTCACATATCAGAAAATGATTTAAAAGTTATCCATGGTTCAATTTATAAACTATGAAGTGAGTTTTCTGGTGTGGATGTTACTGCTATGAAAGAAAATAAAAATCCAGGAACCCACTTTAACTTTATTGTAGTTTTTAGAATGCATTGCAGGAATTTTGCTTTTGGCACTTCCTAAAGACATGACGGGACATACCAAATACCATTCTCTGCACTAAAATGGAGTCTAAATTTTCCAATAAGAGTATATTTCCTTTGAGTAAGAATATGATATATAACACCATAAGAATCCATAGCTTTGTTTCTGTTTTTAAATAATCGTAGAGATCATATTTCAAGCTCAAGAATTGTGGTACCTATTAAGGCCAGTGTTAGTTCTTAATATCAGACAAAATATTTAAAAGGAAATTAAAATAAGAAAGCTTTCTTTTGTACCAAATAAGAATTATTGATGTACCTCCAGATTCTAAACTCTTTAGTAAGTATCTATTATGTGGAAAAAACTTCCTTGTACTAAATCTATTTGTATGTTATGAAAATATGTTGCAATACTATAAACCTATAATTTCCGTTTTTCTTATGTCTTTATTATTTTCAGGGTAGCCCAAATTTTGTGAACTTGTCTTCATTTGAGGAGGATTAGCTGTCTAATACTGGACAGAAAGCCTACAATTTACAAAAACAAACTTTCTCATATATTGTTTATGATTTAAAATCAAGTTACTTACTGAACTAGTTATACTAAGGTAGTTGATGAAGCATAGAAAGTGTTTGGGAGGTGATCTGGCTGAACAAGGGAAGAACTTAAGATTCACCAACATTGGGGATTATGGCTTTTATGCCGCAGGGAAGGCAGAATCTGTCCTGAAAATATGCGCATGAACTAAGTGGCTGGAATACAGACCTTGATTCCAGGTTCATGAAGTCTTCAAAATTAAGTATAAAGCAATCCTTGACCCACATTTTAGGACAGATAATGGGTAAGATTCAACAAAGACGTGGATATGTCAGAAAATTGCTGGAACTGCAATAAGTATTGTGCTCAGAAAGACAAATAACATATGTCCTCATATGAAGATCTTGGCCACTAACTGTTAAATATAAATATCTATGGGGCAGTAAATGCAAGAGTCAACACTACAAGACAGCCTATGTGACAGGAGTACAGTCAAATCGGCATGAAATCCTTATATTGAAACCTGCTGTTTTCACAGAATGTAATAATAATAAAAACCCATAGAAATAAATTGGTTATCGAAGACAAAAATGTACAAAGGCCTCTCTTTGTACATTCTGAGCCATCACACACCTGGGTAATTCAGAGTAATTATAGGATGCAGGAGCCTAATAAGAGCATTGGTTGTATAACTTCTCTATGAAACTGCACTTTCAAACTCAATTTAGTAAAAGTACAAACATGTAGTAGTTTGGTACTTCTAAGTTATATAGATACAAAAATAATAAGTCAGACAGTAGTGCAAACAATATAGTTTCTGAGTGATGATTTTGGGTCTAAGTAGCCAGGAATGAATGAGCAGCCTCCCTCAACAGGTTTCAAATAATGACTTTTAGATAATAAGAATATAGTTCTTGTATTCCAATTTGTTTCTGTCAGTAGACTCAGCACCTTAGCAAAAGCTCATTGTCTTAAGTGGCAGTACAAGTTTACTTTGAGTTACTTCTGTCCTATGTAGAATCATTACCATCCCTCTATATTTATTTGTGTTTCCTTTTTCAACCAAGCACTAATTTTTTTTTTCCATTTACAACCAGCTGAAAGTTTGTCTTTGACAATTATTATGGTTATCCCTGATTCTTAATATGAAGACATTTAGAGTCACCATCGAAACAAACATCTGGGCACATCTGTGAGGCAATTTCTAGATGGGTTGACCAATGCAGAAAGACTCTACTCTAAGTATGGGCACCAATGTCAACGAGCTAAAAATTTAAAAGCAAGACAATCACCAGCATGCATTGCTGTCTGCTACCCAGTGGCAGCTGCCTCTCTTATTCCTCCCAGAGTACCTTCCCCCAGCATAAGCCATGATAAACCTTTCTTCCCTTAAGTTGTCTTTTTGTCACAACAAGAAGAAAATTTTGTCACAACAAGAAGAAAATCCCCAATGCAGACCATTTACTTGGTTTGGTTATGAGGTAATTCTAAAATGCAAAATATGCTTCATGTCTATGTTCTGTTTTATGGTTAAAGTTCAATGAGAAAGCAAGGGTGGCATCTGAAACACTAGCCAAGAAACAATCCCACTTCCAAAGCTTTTTTTGCTATCTGATCATAGGGCTGTATAATGAAATGACTTTTGAAGTTTATTTGCAGTGTACTAATTGTTCATATAATTGCTGATATAAACATGAAGACTTAGAAATACGGTAGCATATGAGATACAGTATTCAATATATTTAAATAATATAAAAGTTTTTGGGAAAGACTAATGAAAGTATCATCTTTTTTTAACAGTGAGATTTTTTTTCTCTCAAGAGTTATCAAATTAAAGCATAATGAGAAATTAACTTTGGGTCATTAAAAAATGACAAAGAGGTTTTGAAAGACTTGAGCTAATCTAATTTAAGGTTATCACCTAAGAATTCTAAATATCAGAAACTACCTAATGTGATTGGTAATACCATATGGATATTGCCTTTTGTAAAGGTTTTTTAATATTATGCATAAATAATTTTATGCATTTGGAAAGTCATTTATGTGATTATTTTATACCTATAAGAGATAAGCAGTGAAAGGTAAGGCTATTGCCTTCTGCTATAGGGTCATCATTATTGGCTTGAGAAATATGTAGTTAATTCACTTGATACAAGATTCATCTTAATAAAACCAATGGAAATCCTAAGGTTGAAAGAGCAAAACACAAAACAAAAACATTGTGCTACTCTTAATGGTACCAATGGCACATCCTCGTCTGGGTAATAGCTATTCCAATTACTCTCATAGCATTATTTGTCTGAGCTGAACTCACCGGTTAGGCAACATGAGCAATGTATTTTCTAGAGCTATAAACTTGGACACACAGCATATTTTAGACCTGCTACCTCGGCCTTCTGAAAATTACCTATTTGCTCTGCCATTAATGTGAAAATGCCCTTCATTATTCCTTAATATTTTTTTATCAGTGCTGTCGTGTAATCACTTACCAAGCTTTCATATTACTTTAGCTGATGCTAAAGAAGCTTTCTCTCCACTCTGGAACTGCCTTACTTATCTGAACCACTGTTTGCCTACTTGAAAACATTGCTGTCCTTTGGTAGGCTTCTCACTGATAACTACTTGAGTCAAAGCTGCATACAGGATGTGCTGATATCAGCAGGTCATACAACTGGAACCTCTCAAGAAAGAAAGAATATAAAATTAATAAGAGAAAAGACAAAAAGAGAATATGAAAAAGAATATTCAATGAGTAACGTCTGAAAAGTAATATCGACAATACTAATATACGTGAGTGTTTCTGTGTATTAGATTGTGGTCCTTTCTACTGGACCTGAAAACTTACTCATCTCTTAGTGGCAAGTCATTAGCATGTGGATAGGCAGATATTACTTGAAATGCTTAGCACAGGTTTTCATCTTCTGGATGTTGCTCTTTCCACCTCCTAGTCTCAACCTTCTAACTTCAATCCATCAACATATTTTACATGGCAAAGTGTAACAATATTTTCAGTGACATTGGGAAATATTTTAATCAATGAATTTTAGGTTGCATCACATTTGTGTTAGAATGTTACAGTGGAATTTATTAAGACATATTTTAGTGGAATATGAAAGCAGGAATAAACAACAGCTATGATTATAAAGAATAATTGATCATATATCATGCATAGTACACAATGGTCATACCGTATGATGACTCAATGACACACTATAAGTATTTATTAATTTAGGGCACATTCTGGATTTTTTTCAATGAGTATATCATCTACAGCTCTAAAATATTGATAGTATTACTCATAATAGGCACGATGAAACATCTGTACAAATCTACAGAATTATAGCTGAGTACAAAAGAACAATATCTCAAAATAATAATTTATTTCTTCTCTGTTATTCCTTGTTTTTTGAATTTATCTAGCTAGTGAGTGAAATATTTATTGCTTCAAAAACATGTTTCAGCTAGTAAGTAAGGTATGGCCTTCAGAATACAAAAATGTGTAGGCTCAGAGGTGTCTGGAAAATTTAACAAAGACAAATATTGTGGAGAGGTCTTCCCCTGGGCTGATCCCTAGGAAAACATTCTCCACAATTCTTTGGAGAGCAAAGAGCTAGAGAGTGACTGGGTTGTCTTAGATCTTTGTCTTTCTGTGCTGAGGATTCTGCTCGGGGGTAGAAAATGTTAGAAACTGTAGAGGTCATTAGGATATCAAAGAAGAATAATGCATAGATAGATCAGAGCTAGTAACTAGCTGTCTGAGATAATATCATATGCAATCTGTATGTTGAGAAACATCACCTACGACAATAATATAGGGTAGGTAGCCTTTATTGGTAGACCTATGTTGTGGAATATTATTTTTAACTATGTGTTACAATCTTCTATACTGTAAAAAACTTGTTTAATGATGCAAAAATGTGTTTCATTCTTTTATGTTGCCTTTATTTAACTATGTGAAGTTGCTTTACTTTTTCAGTCAAAAACACCTGATTTGTCTAATAAAGAGCTTAATGGTCAATAACTAAGCAGGAAAGAAAAAATAGGTGAGGCTGCCAGGCAGAGAGAATAAATAAAAAGATAAGGAAGAACAGGGAAGAGAGAGAAAAAGACAAGAAGGGCAGGATGCCAGGGGCCAGCAACCTAGTCGCACATATGACCACAAAGTAAGCAGGAAAGAAAGATATATATATATTAGAGAAAGGTAAAAAGTCCAGAGACAAAAGATAGATTGGATAATTTAAGAAATCTGACTAGAAACAAGCCAAGCTAAGGTTGGGCATTTATAAATAAGACTAAGTCTCCGTGTGTTTATTTGGGAGCTGAGTGGCAAACCCTCAAGGAACTAAAAGTAAAAATTAAATAAATAAATAAATAAATAAATAAATAAATAAATAAATAAATAAATGAACCAAGAACAATTACAGTCCTAACCTTATGCAAAATCATCATCAGAAAAAGAGAGCAGAAGACACAGATATCATTTTTTTTCATTGTTGACCAATTTTGTTCTTCCCCTTTACTTCTTAAAATGATTATGCTTTGTAAAAGCAATCTGTTTTGCACACCAAAACAGCATATGAATCCCTGGTATGAAGCCATTTTATCTTATTAAATGCTGGCTTATTGAATTCTGGGCTGTTTAATTTATACTATTTTTGCCTCATTTGTCTTTGACCTGAAAAGGTGCACTCACTACTTTACAGACGTGTGTCGCAGAGTTCCCTCTATGCTGGAAATGATAGGAAAAGTGTGGCAGGATGTCAGAATCCTGATGACCATTACATCAGAGTTGTGAATACCACATTTGCATCTCTCCCTGGCAGGCTAGACGACCTTTGGGACATTCTATTAGCTTGGCATCCACATTTGTAAATATTCAATATTAGTGGACATTTCTCTCACAGACTGGGTGCAGTAGGTGACGGACTACATCAACACTTTGTCATAGTGGTCACCATAAAATAGGTTTGCACTGTCATTATCAGTTTTTCTGTCATAATCAGTGATTATTTTATTCCTTATACAGCTCTTTAATTGATCGGTTAAACTTTCTAATTGCTTCTGATGTGACTTCCTTTATTCTATTTATCCAAAAGAAGATAAATTATAATTAATTTAATCATTAGAAAAGAATAAACTAAGCATTTTTAAGAAGTTCCTTAGGTGCTTAGGAAAAAAAAACAAACAAAAACAAAAACAAAAAAAAGCCAAAATAAAACCAAAATACAAAAAACACAAAATACCCCAACATACCTTTCTGTCCTAAAGAACATTCCCTCAGAGAATGATCTTTCTGGAAGTTATTCTTACCCTATTTACAAATGTTCTGCTGAGCTGATGTATAATACTTCTCTATTACCACACTGCGTGTGCTGCTACATCTCACATACTTACCTTCTCTGTCAGAGGAGAGACTGATACAAAAGAAAAAAAACAACAAAAACAAACAAACAAATAAAAAAAACAAAAACAGTGCTGTGAGTGTTCTAACAAAGACAAAGAACAATGCACTAAATTTTGATGACTCTTCAATTAGCTACAAGATGAAAAAAACTATGTGGCCTAGCTAAACAAACACTATAAACAAAGTGTATATGCATAATTAGAATATGGACATATCTAACTCATAAAAAGAAACTTTATTCTCAAACACTCGTAAGTCTATTACTTATCCTCTTACAACTTCTTGTAACAGGAAATAGTACCATCCCCTTCTTACGTATGAGTGGATAATAAGCAGGAATGGGGCTAACTGAATGTTCCTCAATCTAGATGGACAAGAGTTTTGATGGCTGATTCCTGGAGTAAAGAAGTAGGAAGCCCATTGAATCATAAGCAAGAGATAAAACCAGTCTATCAATGTCTAAATGTGTATAAAACATGAAAGCTTTCTAAGTGCGACAAAAGTTTCTGATTTCTGGCTGTGCAGACCTCACTGCTTTAGCAAAACTCTGCTGAAACTGTCTGATACAAAGAAATACCTTTACACTATAACTCTTGTGAGATAGTATTTTAATTGGATAAGATAAAGTCATCTCTCGACTTCCTAAAATGTAACTATTTAGAAAAATCCTCTACTTTCTCTTTTAAGTATAGAAAAACTTGCTATTTTGTTTTTAAAAAAACACTCTTTGACATACAACCAAAGAAAGACAGTGATAGTGGCTGCTTGAATATTTGGTTTTTTACCAATACACAGGTTCTTCAGACATAAACTAAACAGAGAAACTCTAATTTAAATGATATCATTAATCAGATGGACTTAGCAGACATAAAAACATTCTACCAAATCACTAAAGAATACTTTTGTTCTCACCAGCCATGGAACTTTCAAAATCAGCCACATATTGTACGCAAAGTATGTCTCAAAGAATATATGAAAATCAAAATAACAGTGTACATTTTATCTGACTACAAGGCAATAAAGCAGGATAGATATAGACAACAATATAAACTACAAACAGTACATAAACTCAAGGAAACAAATAGCGTACTAGTGAAGGCAAATTGCGGCAAGAGAGAAATCAAGAATGAAAACTGAAAAAATGACTAGAATTTAAAAGGAAAACCCCAACAACATACCAAAACACAAGGGACACAATGAGAGAATTTATATTGCCCCCTTTCCTGTGGACTAGCATTGATAAGTACAAGAATGCACTATACAAGCTTTCAAGGAAGAGAGGCAACCCAAAGGCCTACCAAGATATGATATCTATGAATCACATCAGCAACCACTATGGCACTATAACTCTATGGGTGCTGTATTGGCACATTCACCTTGATGGTGACTAACTGCTCCCTAATCAGACTTACGATCCACTCAACACGAGGAGTCCATTTATGGTACTGAAAACCTAGGCAACTCTTTGTCAGTGAAGTCAGAGTCACTGGAGGAGAATCTACAACCACGAATTTACTAAACCAGCATAACATTTAACAACAACTAGTAAGCATTTGTCCTTATACCTTCAGATAAGTGTAGTCTTCACTCCTTAATAGGGATAACAGACAGAGATAACATCTGAAAACAGCAATCAGTCAAATATAGAGTTGTGGACCCTAGCCCAAATAAATACATTTTCCAAACTCTCCTATACCTAAGACTCAAGAAACATTGCAGAAAATGGAGCAGGAAGATTGTAAAAGCCAGAAGATCAGGAAGTTCTACCTGAGATTGCCACTTAGTAATGTAAGAAACTATAACCATGAAGACTCACCAATATGACTGCCAACTGTGAACTGAACAGGGATGGCACCAATGAACATACCAACCTGGAAAAAGGAAAGTCCACAAGGCTACAAACCTACACAAAGAACTACAGGAAACAGGAAAGCTGAGGATGGAAGATGTGCTCTTTCCTGGGAAGGAGCCAACTAACTGCTTGTCTAGTGCCAAACCGTAAGACATGTAAACACACATACAGGTAGTATTGATGGACAGAAGAGGTTATATTTAAGGAATTGGATGCACTAACAACTATCCAAAAAAAAATAGATCATGAATCTGAATGGGAGTGGGGAGCAGCATATGGAAAGTTTTGGAGGTAAGGGAGGGAAAAATGTTTTAATTAAATCATGATCTCAAAAAATTAAAAGATCTTATATTGATATCTTAATTACAATACCTGAGGGTCTTAGAATAACAAAAATAAATAACACCTAAAAGCATTAAATGGAAAAAGATTATCAAGAGCAGCAATGATATTAATTAAATAGAAAGAAAAAACAATAATCATGGCAACAGAAATTGTTCTTTGAAAAATGAATAAATTTGATAAACTGTTAGCAACATCAACCATGAAATATAGAAGACTCAATAAAATCAGAGATGAAAAGAACATTATAAGACTCAAGAGGACATTCTGACAATAATGAAGAGATATTTTAAAAACCTATATTTCACTAAAGTGGGTAAAATGGACAAAATGGATGAATATATGTGTATTTACACTTATATGTATATATACATTATATAAGAATATATGAATGATATATACATATGGATGAATATATATACACACATATCCTGTATATATTTTTCTACCAAAATTAAATCACAATGAAGAGAAAAATTTAAGTGGATCCATAAAATCTAATAAGACAGGAGTAATAACAAATATATACAATAAAAAAGCTCAGGACCACATGGATATAATATCAGATTCTATTAGTCCTTCAAGAAAGAATCAATACCAATACTCCTCAAATTATCCTGTAAAATAGAAGACATAAGAACACCTCCAAATTGTATCAAAAAAAGCCAGTATTACCTTGATACCAAACTAGAGATTCAAAAAAAAAATAACGAAAGAAAATTGTAGGCTCATCTCTCTGATGAGCATAGACTAAAGTCTTCTCAATAGAACACTGCACAAGGAAGACATTGCTTCTTACAATGAAATAAAAAATTGCTGGAGTTATTTTTTTCTCTGAAACTTGGCATTAAAGTGATAGCTTAGATGATTGTATTCTTAGAAGGGAAAGACATAAAGAAGAATAACTTCCCATATCGAAAAAAATAACAGAAAATGGCAGGATGACGTAGAAGAAAGGAAGAAAAACCACAAAAATACACTTTGGTTAAAAGATATAATAATCATATCTAAAGCATCATATGCTGATTCAAAAATAATAAAATAAATATCACATAATGTGATACAACATGCCTGTTTTTTAAAGTGTGATCAATGAGTATGCACTAAAATTAAGATAAATATCAATAGCATGTTTATTTTCATAGTAATTTAAAGAATATCCTCTATAAAAACATCAGGCATGGAGTTTTTGGACTTAAAATGTCATGCATATTGCTCACTTAACAGACAGACCCAGCATCCAGTCCTCCTGACAAAGTTGCTCTCCTGTCTGAGCTGGAATATTTCATTTGCTGAGAGAGATTCTCTCTAAAATGAGATAATCTAGACATAGAAATGTATAAACACGTTAAACATGAGTTTGTCTTCCTCCTTTACTTTGTCTTAATTTATCTTACAAAATTAATGAATATTTTGCTCCATATGTGATAGTTTGGCAGCACCTGTTATATGTAAGTTCTTTCTGTGCATCACAAATCACTTTTACCTGATGTTCTACTCTCGTCCTCAGTTATTTTATTATGGCTTTGCTTTCTATCCATAAACCTGGAAACACATTGTGAATTTGGAAGTATGATAGATATAAATGTTAAAAAATATTTATGCATCATAACATTACTAAAAAGTAGTTATGGTCCAGTGAGGACTGGCATTTTGTAGGTGGAGGACAGGCTGCTACATGCCTGACTTTTCCCTATATTCTAAAGAGAAAGGGCCCCACATTAAAAATACCGAGGTACATGACCATTTTTGCTGATAAGCAATGATTTTTCTTTACACTTAGAATCCTATTTCTATATTATTAGGAAGCTACATTCATCATCCCACCAACCCAACCCTCTTTACAGGATTGCGAAACAGTCTTCTGTTCTATAATTTTTACCAAATCACCTTTAATATTAGTAATCATAACATGGAATATGCCATAACTGGAATCTCTACTAAAAACCCTTATCACTCTCAGAACTCTCTCACATCCTTGGATTGTCTACCTAAATGTGTTAGCAGGTTTGAGTCTAAATGCACATCATAGATTGAAGTTCATTATTATTTTCTTCTTTGTAAAGTCAAGATATTAAAAAAAAACACCTTTCCTGAAACATAGTTTTAATGATTTTATAGATTGTTTCTGTAAATGAAATATTTTAGAGTGGGAAAATCTACATAAGGCTGTTTGCTCCTCTTTGATGATGCTGCAGACAGGCATGAGTTGTAAGTATGAAGGATGTTTTATTAATATGCTGAGCTACAGCAAATCTTCAGCGCTATTAACTATAAAAGATTAAGTTTATGTCTATTAAGGTTCAGCAACTGAAATCCCTTTACTCACTGCTCATACAAGTTTAATGTTTATTAATGCATACATGGTTAACACATTGCGGCATGAGGGATTTTAGATTGGATTAGTAATTAGTTCCTGGCTGTCACTCCAAAGTTGATCAAGAAAGTTAAGAACCAGTTACTGTGAAGCAAGGAACTATTGGGTCTTCTTTGTTTAAATAAACCGTTGTTTCCCTTTCCGTGTGAGCCGGGTGGTGGTGGCTTA
>NC_022020.1:56492043-56508834 GCF_000317375.1 Microtus ochrogaster
CCTGGATGAAAGTGTGTGAAAACACCCGGCCCCTGTTCAAATGTGCTTGTTCCTTCAAACCTTACAGTTTATGCTCCCAGGATGAATTTGGACAATTTTATTATGGGCGTGTACTTTGGAGTTTGATATGGGAAAATAAAGTACAGGATAGTAAAACACCCTGAATAAGATTGCAATCCCAGAAAGGAGCATAGGCATTTCTCCCATTACAAAGACTTCCTTCTTGTCTTTTATGTACTTCTTTCTCCACATTCACTCTAAATTTTGTGAGAACAATTTTAAGAGGAAAAAGCAGCCTGTGTTCCTTTTCAAAACTGAATCATGATGAAATTGAAGCAAAGCTTATCAACTTTTCTCTTAAGAGTTTTATCTTACAATCTATCCTTTCTATACTAATCATGGATATCAAAATTTTTTGTGCTTCCCTATCATGTTACAATGGTTTCTTTTCTATTCTCTATAATAGTCATAACATCCTTCAAAATTAATTCATTTCAACAATAACTATTCTACAATATATAATAGAAATTTTCATTTGTATTATGACTAATACATGATATATACTTATTTTAAAATGAATTAGAGGAATAACAAACAGAAAAGTGGTGTGGAATGCTCTTCTTGATGCTGTGAATAGGTCTTAGTAATACTGGTTAATGAAGAAGCTGATTTGGCCAATAGCCAGACAGAATAGAGCCAGATGTGACATCTAAACAGAGAAACAGGGAGAAAAAAGGGAAAGTTGGGAGATGCTGGTAGATGCCAGGAAAACAGATGTAAGGTAACAAATCATGAGCCTTATTGTAAAATACAAACTAATACATGGGTTAATTTAAGTTGTAAAAACTAGTTAATAATAAGCATGAGCTAATAGGTCAATCAGTTTGTAATTAATATTAAGCCTCAGAGTAGTTATTTGGAAACTGGCAGGTGAGAAAGAAACTTTCAGTTACAAAGAAGTTATTACTTATTAAAACTCTATAAGGTTATATTGTTACTAGAAGCATCTACTTTATAGTTTGCAGTGTCCGAAAGCCAAATAAATTATTAAATCCATTCAGCTGCAAAACATTGTAAATAGTTTACTTAGCCCCAGGGGCCAGATCTTTAACTTTGATGACATAGTGTCAAATCATAGAAAGCATCAGCAGAATTTTAAGAGCCAAAAGTTATTTTAAAAAAATATGGGAGAGAGCTGAAGGGGAGGGAAGAGATAGGGAGGGGAGGAGAGAAAAATCTATAGCTCAATAAAATAAAATTTAAAAAAATATGATCTGGTAGTAACTATTCCTTGGTTACGGAGCCACATAGAGTCAGGCCTGTCAATTCACAAGTTGCATGTAATTAGATTAAGAAAACAGAGAACCACTTAAAGTGGAAAAATACTTCAGCATGTGCAGATGTTTTTTCTATAATCACTTAAACATTGTGTAATAATTTACATAGTGTTTATACTGAGTTACACATCAAAAGTGTTGTAGTGACTCTTTAAAGTATATGGAAGAATTGGAATAGGTCATATGTAAATAATATACAGTTTTATACCAGGGACTTAAGCACTGATGCATTTTAATATCTATGGGGCTAGTGGTGCCTGGAACAAATAAATCTTCTCTGGAATTCAATGGATGTTAGTACTTGTAGAAAACCCTTGCAACAATGATTTCCCGAAAGATATTTTGTGGTTTTGTGCCTACCTTATTTGAAGACTCTCAAATACTACTCCAATGTTCTGTAGTTAGTTTTAATATGGTAATTGGATATTATAATAAAAAAGACAAGAAGTCAAAACGCAAGAAACCTCATTGGAGTCTCAAGTTTAGGGCCTGTGCATTGGACCAGTAACAAATGTTTAATTGTTGTGATTTCCCCAAGTGACTGGACTCATGATTGTGTGATAATACCTTCTATGTCTGATAGGTGTGAAGCTTCAGAGGAATGTCACAGAACACGAATTCAAGAAGAGCTCCAACACTAGTGTTTTTTGGCTACAGTGGAAAGCTCATTCGGTAAACTTTTCTGTTGTTTTTCATCTTCACAATGTTCATTATCAAAACTGAATTTCACGTATTAAACTGACAAGAAGAGAATCCGTAGAAATAACTTGGAGTCATCTTCATAGCTGTACTAAATGGTTATGTCCTTTGTAGACACATCCAGTCCTACAACTGGGTCAAAATAAAATTAATCTACACTTTAATGGCACATAGTGATATTTTTACCCATTAAATATAAAAATCAACTTAGAGTTCACTTTTTTTTTCAAAGGTTTTTATGTTCTGGGTATTTCAATACCCGTATCTGCTCTTAGTGAAAGCTTGCTAAGATTCAACGCGTGTTCACAGTGGTTCTGGCACCGTTCTAAGCACTTTCTCCCCATTGACCCTTTGGGTTTTCTAAAATCCAGAGAGAGGGATGGCGTTATTTTCCTCAATTTTGTGAGGAGGAATGTGATTGAGAAATAATAACCTCAAGTCCACACAGTGAATAAGTAGCACACCTAGGATGAGACCCAGATATGGTGAGTTTAGGGCCTGTATTATTACAGGTCTGGACAATAAGCATAGGCAATTTTAGGTTATGCTTTTGTAAAACATCCTGCGAATTTCTGTCCATGCCGAAACCTGCTTAGCTGCAATTATTTTCCTGAAAATTTATTTTTGAAGTGATGCACTATCATAAATAAAGGGAAAATCTGATCCAAAAGAGCATCTGAGTAAATTCATATGCTAAAAGAAGTAAATGTGTGATGAAATCATACATTATTCTTATTGATATAGACTAAAGTCATCTTGTAATAGCTTCCTGAATATTGTGATTGCAACTAAATTACCAAAACCCACTACACAAATTCCTTCACAGAATCACATTTTTAATAAAATCCAGATAAAGTGTAGTGCAACCAGTATCAAACTGCTCCTTTCCCAAAGACGTTAAATTAAGGTTTTTTTTTCTTTTTTTAGAATCCTGTAACGTCCATCAAGTCATCCACGTTTATTTTCTGTATCAGAGCAGCCTACAACTGGAATTAATAGTGAAGTGTTTTATTGCTCTCCATTACAGAAACACCTGCAAGAGCATGGTTTGATTAAAGCAATCAATTGAGCTTCCAAATTAAATGGCCATTTAGGTTCCGTCTTGGGAGATGCTCAGATACAAAACTGTACAACCTCTTCTGCTTTTCTCCATGGAAATCCTTCCTCCAGAGCATATGCATGAGAGTCTATTTAGGAAAGAAATTGGCTGATTATTTCCTTCTCTCAGCAGATGCTGAGGAAGGACCTGTGGCATTTTGGTCTGTATAGTCTGTCAACCTCACTTGACTCTTTAGCAAACCAGACATATAACAGAAGAAGATATAATAACAGTCATTAGCAGGCATCCAGATGATCTGTGCACAAGTATTCACTCACAGCCCATTCACTTCAATTGCTTTATAGAAAGACCTCCCAAATTTCTGTTCTACATTACAGTTTTCAACTGTGGAAGATCATGCAATTTTCAAAGGTGAGACAGGACATTTTATTTCTAGAGATAGAAAGTAAATGGGCTGATCAATCTCTTGATTCCCCGTCAGGGACAATCCTCACCAGGATACAACCTGCTCTATGCTCTGCAAGCTGAACTTCAAAAACCAATTCAACAGATTCTCCTAGCCAAAGCTTCCAGTGGGTTCTATGGTAGAAGAGGCAACTGGGAAAGGGCAAATATTTAGATTTTGTCTATCCCTGTGTCCTGGCTTCTGAGACACAGCTGGTATCTCGACAAAGGTATTTTACCCCAGCTTCCATAGCATCATTCTCCTGATTTCCCCTGGTCGAGAGATGGCATGTTGCCACAACAGGTGTTATTTTACAGTAGGGTTCAGCAGAGTCCTCTCCCTTGATATTTGTCCTTTGTTTAAAGAGGCCACTTTATTACAGTCCATAAAATATCTCATCTGAGAGCATAGAAACTCAGATATACCCAACACACTCTACGTAGCTCATGTCTCTCTGTGTTGAAAAGTTATTGGCCTGGAAAGCAATTTAAAACAGAGATAAAATTGCATGCAATAGTGTTTTGCCACTGTTTTCCCTTTGCCTCAGCAGATACTGATGCAGTTTGGACGGTGTTCGCTCAAAGCTAATTAGATCACTTGAGCATTTATAAATAAGTTTAAGATGTGATAAGGACTGTGGAATGTGTTGCATTGATTTAGAGTAGTAGAAACCTTTCTCTCTCTCTCTCTTTTTTCTTTTTTTTTTTGTTTTTTTGTTTTTCGAGACAGGGTTTCTCTGTAGCTTTGGTGCCTGTCCTGGAACTAGCTCTTGTAGACCAGGCTGGCCTCGAACTCCCAGAGATCCGCCTGCCTCTGCCTCCCTAGTGCTGGGATTAAAGGCATGCACCAACACCACCCGGCCAGAAACCTTTCTCTTACCTTGACAATTGTTCCCAATGAATTTGGAAACAGGTCAGTTTAAAAAAAAAACCCTAATCTGGGTATGAGAAATGTCCACATATACTCAAAATATTTGAACATTTGTCCTCTAGTTGGTAGTGGTATTTAGGGAGATTGTGGAACCTTTAAGCAGTGGGACCTTGTTGGATGAAGTCTATTGTGAAGGGTCATACTTCCACTTTACTGTCTCTCTTTGGGTGTGAGGTTGGAGTGGTTAATTATAATTTTTTATGAATATGTTAGTATGGGCTGTAAGAATTTTATTGAAATATTCTAAGAGATATCACAAAATAGTCTATATTGTTACACATCATGGGGTAAAGGAAACTTTAAAGTACAATTAATAATAATAACTTTGTAGAAAAAAATAACTTTAATATTCAAATATGCATATGTTAAACTAAGTTTATAGATAGATATTTCATTGCCAAATCCAGGGAGAATTTATGTTTTGGTCACAAACTGTCCTACTGAATCTTAATGTTTTTGTTAAAAGGGCTTGAACAAGAAAATAAATCTCTGAGGCACAGTGTGCAAGAGCAACTGCCTCCAAGTCTGACTATCTTAGTTACATACACAAGACCAACACTACAACTAGAGATAATCAAGTCTCTAAAGCTGTCCTCTGACCTTCTCAGACATACACATACATACACACACAATAAATAAATAAATCAACAAATAAATGTAAAACAGTTAATGTGAGTTGTCAGTCTCTCTTAAAGATGTCTATAATGTATCATCTGCAGCCCAGACAGGCAAGTTGAGCTGGTGCTCAGTATGTCCTTTCTACCTCTCAATGCTCTACCTCATTCTCATTTCTTACTATTCTGACATTTTGGGGGTTCACTTGGAGATAATAATGTTTGGTTTGGTGATTCCTTAAAATTGAAGAAATTTCACCGTCTCTAGTCTGTTATTTCAAACCTTACCTAATAATTCTTTAAGTCTGAATTATTGATAAAGAAGCCTTTAGGAAAAGAGAAGCAGCACATATTTTAGTTCTGTGAGTCTGTGCTAAGCTACTTTGACCCAAAAGCAACCATACGTAATATGTGAAAATGAAATTGAACTTGGCTGTAATCCAGTAATGTTATTTTCAAAAATGGATGGTCAACTTAATTTGACCCATAGACCTTTGTTTGTCAATACCTACTCTAACAAACTCAGTGAATCTGTACTATGTCACTACATAGAGTACATTATTATATCATATGGAGTTTAAATTGCTTCCATGCTATGTGAAAGAAGGAAGTGATAAGGACAAGAAACAGAACAATATCTAGGAGACTAGCAGGAATTACCATTCATAGCACACAGAACACAAGGGCACAGAGAGAGCACACATATCAGGACTACAGATGTGAGCAAAAGCTAGTTTTCCAGAAGTTCCAAACACAGAGAAGCCATGGTCATCTCCATCTCCTCTTCATGTTGAAGTTGTAAAATTTGCTACCACATAGACAACTTCTCAAATATCATGGATAACTTGGTTATCTGAAAACAAAAGAAAAAGGGCATGTGGAAGTATTATAGCTTTATAGTCAATAAAAATTGGAAATGAATGGAGAAACTCAGTGTTGACATGAGAGCCATAGTTGCCAACGTGGCACTGAATTGTGGGAGAGTGTGGAATTAAGGGCGTCAGCTATGGGAACTTATACAGAATAATAAAACACCGTTAGCAAGGGGGATTGAAGATTGGGTACAAAATCCGAGCACAAGAGGGGCGATTGCTCAGTAGTTAAAGGCTTGCCATTGTGTGAGGACTGGAGGTTAGATCCTAAGAAACGACACCAAATCTAGGCAGATAAGGAAAGCCTGCATGTAAGTCCAGCTTCAGACGGCAGAGACAAAGGATTCTGCAGAGCACGATGGGATGCAAAAGTGAACAAATTGGTGAGCTCTAGGTGTTAATGAGACCCTACCTCAATAAAGATGTTGGAAAAGCAATGAAGGATGACCCATGACATTAACCTCATGCCACTACATGCACTTGCAATTACAAACATGCACACCAACCCACACATGTGAACACACATGAAAAGATGTATAAACACACATGCACAGCACACACACATGCTCCGTGCATGCACACAAATACCAAATATAAGTAAAAATTTTAAGAGGAACAATAAAACGATACAAGGTTTCAACCTGTAATGTATAAAAAGGCCCAAATTCAATGACTTCATATTTTGTCCCTCCAAAATCAAATTAAATGTGAAATGCAGTATGCTACAACATCTATCTCTTGATATGTACAGTGGATTTTTAACCAGAAATATTTTTGAAAAAATAATATATTTTTCTAAATGTATTTAGTAAATCACTGACCTCGGTACTGTATATTTGCAAAGAAAACATGCCCATGAAACATGGTCCCAAGAAAGGAATTATACAGAGGGCATCTGAATCAAATTGGAGTAGTGCAAATAAATGTAAATCTGATAAAATAACAATATTTCGTATAAAAGGAACATATATATGTGAGCACAACGTACCTAGGTTATATCCAGGTCTAGAAAAAATTGCAATTTTTGTGCTCAGAACTTAAATAAAATGGTGCATAGAATTATATTACATTAATCTCTGTGAGGACAAAATGTATTCTTTGTATTTCTGCCCAGCTAATGTTTGACCTCGTAGTGGTTGAATAGGACAATATAGTAGGATCTTTTAACCTCTTGGATATTCTTAACCAGTTTTAGGAACATCTGCCAAAGACTATCAAATAAAAAGCGTGTATAAAACAAGGGAGTATTGAGTATTTTCTTTTTGATACAACCTCAATCCTCTACACAGGAAAATAAACCACAAATGACAGGCAGAAAGAACAGGTGAGAGAAATAGATTAAAATATCATCATGCCTGAGTTGACACAGGTAACTCCGGCTATGTCTTTTTTTTCAGAACAACTTGTAGATGCTGCATAAGTAAGATGCAAGGAATATCACAATTGTAATTTTACGGGTTTTATTATTTTTTTAATTAACTTTGATCTTAGATGGTCTTATCTATGTGCACACAGACCACTCTCTGTTCTACCCCCTGTTTCCTCTACCTATCCAGTGCACCCCTTTAATCTGATTCTTTGTTTTAATTTATTTTTTAAAAAAAATATCGCTTTTCATTTTACCTGCTGAATCCAGTTCCCACTTCATCCCCACCTCCTGCTCCCTCCACCTTCCCTCCACCCACCCCCTTATTTACTGCTCAGAGAGGGGAAGGCCTCCCATGAGGGAGTCAACAAAGTCTAACACATTGCTTTGAGGCAGAACTAAGGCCCTCCCCCACTATATCTAGGCTGAGCAAGGTATCCCTCCAAAGAGAATGGGTTCCAAAATTCCAAAACAAGCAGTATGGATAGATCCTGTTTTCACTGCAAGTGGCCCCACAGTCTAGCCCAGCCAGACAACTGCCACCCACATTCAGAGGGCTTAGTTTGAGCCTATGCTGGTTCCCTCACTGTCCAGCTGGAGTTTGTGGGCTCCTATTAGCTCAGGTAGACTGTTTCAGTGGGTGTCCCCATCATGGTCTTGACCACTCTGCTCACATGCTCACTCCTCCCAATCTTCAGCTGGACACTGGGAACTCAGCCCAGTGCTCCATTATGGATCTCTGCCTCCCTCAGTTACAGGATGAACTTGGTCTTTTCTTTAATGATCCTACTCACATTGTGAGTGAATATTGTGGAAAGTATAAAGTAGTAAATCTATGACTCTCCCTTTTAATTTTAAGGGATTCTGTGAATCAGTATGTGTACATTTTCCTGGAGGTAGCCATTATCCATGGTTTGTATAAATACTCTCTGATTATGGACATGGTAAATAACAGTTCATCATTGGCAACTGTGTCTAATAAGAACAAAGTTAGAAATTGATATGAGCATTAAGGTGATTCAAAATATTTTTACAAATAGATAATCTATATCTCAACTATTTTTAATTTGAAAACAGCTAGAGAAAACTGGTGATAAATAATTGATCATAATGCTATTTAAGAAAATGAAAATAGAATAAAGACTCTTAATTTAAATATGCAATTTTGAACGACTAATAATATATTATCTTAATTTTGTCAATATTTTTTCTAGGTACAAATACTAAAGAGCAAACATAAGCATGTCTTCAGAAAATAGATATATGTTTTATTCATTTCTTCTATAATTGCATATATTTGTGATTGCAGCACTTTGCCCTTAGTATTCCTCCAGTCTCAAAAGACAAAGTGTTTTGACCTTTATTGCGGAATTAAATAAAGAGAACAATTAGGTTCTGACTATTGATTTAACCCCATACTTTCAGGTCATGGCTTTTAATATGGCATGCAGCATTTTTACATTCAATATTTATCATGGATAATGTAATAGAAGCTCATATGACAGATTTTTTCCATTTTGTTCTTACTTAAAATTTGGTTGTAATTTATACATTGCTTAAAAGTTTAAACTGAATTGTTTGCTCCAGTGTTTTAGCCAAAGGAAGGGCAAAGGTTTTCAAATCTATATTTATAACGCTCATATCTCATTGGTCTTGGCATTTGCATACCCTACCTCTTTCTTAGATTAGAGAAGCTTCACTGTTATTGGCAATAAAGGGTATGTGCCTTTTTGGCTGAATAGTTTTACACACTAAGAGTAAAGCAAGAATGTAATTAAAATAATAATTTTGGCCTACAATTTCTTCAATATATTTACTTTTTTAATGGAACTGAAAAAGATAGAAACGGTAAATGAAAGCATAAATAATATTGTTTGGAGACATACATATGCTCACACATGAATTTTTTTCATCTAATTGATTTACCCCCATTAATCCCCTGACTAAAGATAAACAATGATAAATTTGACACTACAGAAACTCGTGATTAATTTCACCATTTCCAGTAATTATTCTCATACGTTTTCAGGCGTTTTGGTAAAATATACATATCACTAATGTCTGGGATTTTAACAAATGTGTCAATGGCAGCAACAGCTTTCCCAGTTAATCATAATCAATGATCCTTCATTTGTGGCTAAGTGCAGTAACTCAGGTGCACTTACTTAAACTTAAGTTAATGCAGCAAGTAGAATTCTCGGGTTTAGGGCAAATGTGGAAAATAAGATTCTGGGTTCCTCAATACTCAGGTACTCTTGCATTTTTCTCACAAAAAGACATTATGAGCATAATACTGTATTTGTTTATAGTCTCTCCTATATTTACACACCAAAACTGCCAAATTAACAATTATAATAAGATATATTTAAAGCAACCATCAATTGAGCATAATCAATTGAAATTGATTTAAATTATAAAAATTTTAATAAATATGCAAGAAAATATCTGAAATTTCAATCATACTTAAGAGCACCCAATATTAATGATATTCATTCTCCTCAAATGTCAGTGAATTCAGAAAAATGGGTAAGGCTGTGTTTAGCCTCTTTCAAGATTGTAGGCAGGTGGTGTGATCAGAGAGATTTCTGCTACTTTATATTTGGATTTTCTATATGCAATTTTATAAATTAATTAAAACTAGTTAGTAGTTAACTTTGCTAAACTGCTCATTAGTATTTATGATCCTGGGACGATTTCTATTATCAATAAAAAAGATCTAGTGATAGGATGGAATCTAAATGTAATGGTTGACTTTCCTTCACTTATTTACCTTTGTAGCATTCCAAGTATTGTTCCTGCCTAAGTTGAGAAGCATATACACCATCATTAGCTCATGGCTTCAGTGTAGCCTTCAGAATTTGAGATCAGGGCCTCATCATGTACACCTTTCTATCTATGCTGTTACCTACTTCATTTTAATGCAGAGACTCAATCTAGCTCGAGTACCCACATTCATGGAACATAAACATTTACCCAGACTTTCCAGATAAATTTTTGACTTCCAATGCATAATTAAGAAATTTAAGTAGTTAGCTTGCTCATAAGCAAGGGATCCTTCTTTTTCACTACAACCTATCAAACCTGGAGTGCCTCACAACAGGGAAGCCATTTAAACCAAGTGACTATCATATACAGAATATGCACACACACACTTGCACACCACTGTGTTAAGGACAGTTCCTGTCACAATCAGTGACCTCGAAGTTGAGAAAGTTGAATGCCTTCACAATGTTAAAAGAAAGCATTTACTTCTTTAGAGCACAAATATCCTGAAATCATTTGAAAGAGGTACAGTACTGTCATATGTAATAACCAAATATGACTCTTGATTCTGGACCATTGAGAAACTGTGTTTCAGGTAAATATTAACTTCCCCATTTTGGTGTTTCTCTATGATATTAGCAGTCTTCGTAACAAAATGTCTGCCCTCTGACCATGTATTTGGTCAGGCTGTTTCGTTGTTTTTCTTAATTACATCACCAAAAACACCTTCACTGTTTTAACTTGCTACTGAATTATAACTTATTTAATAGTGATATTCAAAGGTTCTCAAAAACTAGGTAAATCTGAGTTCTATGAATCTTTATGAAAGACATGCAAAATAAATGCACTATTTGGATGAAATTAATAAAAGCAGACTTAATAAGTAGGGAGACTTTAATTCAGGTCCGTTTTAAGAAGCAGAATACTTGTGAATTCAAATTAGTTTATAAGTTTGTGCAAAAACAAACAACTAAGAAATGAATTGTTTTTCTAAAATGCTTCTGTGCATCAATTTCAGTTCATTATTATAATGGTCTGTTCATTTATGTACATATACAAATTTCTTCTCAAATTTTTAAAGAAAAGATTTATTTTGTTTATTAATTTATTGTGTGTGCATATGTAGACATGAGCTTTGTGCAGACATGTGTGTGTATATGTGAGCTTGTGGTTGTGTGTTGTGTGAGTGTATGTGTGTATACATACACGCTGCTGTCCACAATGGCCAGAAGAAGGTAGCAAATCCCCTCGAGTTAGAGTTGCCTTACACAGGTGCTGGGAAATTGAACTCTGATCCTATAGAAGAGAAGCAAGTGCTAATGAACACCGAGCCATCTGTCCGACCTTTAAAGGTTTCTTAAGAGATAATGACTATATATTTCAGTTATGCAAGTCTTACTTTGAAGTTGAAATGCTCTTGAAAAGTAAGCATAGAGGCTGGAGAGATGGTTCTGAGGTTAAGAACACTGCGCTACCAGAGGACTCAAGTTCAATTCCCAGCCTGGACTTGGCAGTGCACAACCAACTGTAACTCCAGATCCAGGGCATCTGATGTATTCCTCTGACCTCTGTTGGCACTGTATTCACATGGTGCACAGGCATACATGTTGGTAGATCACCCATGCACATAAAATAACCATAAAGCTTCCCTTCCCTTTACACCCTCTAAAGCAGTAGTTCTCGTGGGTTGCAACCACTTCCAGGTCGAATGTCCCTTTCACAGGGGTCGCCTAAGATCATTGGAAAACACAGATATTTAAATTATGGTTTATAGCAGTAGCAAAATCACAGTTAGGAAGTAGCAACAAAAATAGTTTTATGATTGGGGATCACCACAACATGAGGAACTGTATTAAAGGGTCACAGCATTAGGAAGGTTGAGAATCACTTGCAAACCCTTCCAGGTACTTCTACCACCTCTTATTCAAATAATCACCTCTTTAACAATTTCACACATTGATATTGTATGTAAGCATATATTTTTTTTTCTAAAAATAACCTGTTTGGTCTCCATAATGTTTCGCATAGTTATGTTTTCAGCTATTAGATGTTCGACAACCAATTGAATTGGCATCTTCTTCCCTGGTTTTAATGCCAGCTTTTTTTCAGTTGACTGCAGTTCTTGCTTTAGTACTGAGACGTCATGAACTTTTCCATGTCCACTTTGGCATGTTGGTTATTGTCTTTGTTCAGCTCATGTTTGGGAAATCACATTGCTGGGACTTTATAGATGTAGACTAAGAGACACAATTTCAAGCAAACTCCCTGGTCTTCTGGCTCTTAGAATCTTTGGCTACCTTTTTCCACTGTACATCTAGTTTTTAGAGTCCTCTTAAAATAGGAAAAATATCACAGTCCATTTGCTTATCTAGACTATAACAGATATAGCATAAAATTATAACTAATTCAATTAATTTACTTTCTACATATATATGTATATATGTTTAATATGCAACCAACTAATTAATAAATTGTAATAAGTATATTTTTACTACAATTTGCCCAAAACTAAAAATAGCAATTAGGATGAAGGAATGCAGAATATGGAATACTATTTAATGTATATTAACAATTAAACACATTTTTAAATTGTAGATATACTATATTATCATTACTATATAAAGCATCATTATATGCTATGTTTTAAACATTACAAAGTAGTTAATTAAATTAATTATATTTAACATAGGATAATAATATTTGAAAAATAAATCTGCCTTGGATTAAAGTTTAGATATGCAAATAAACATTGGGTGTGTTTTAAACTTGCTTTGGCAAAATTAATTCCCATGACTAATGATTGAGATAAGAAGAACAATTCATTATATTCTTTTAGGATATCTAATAGCCAAAGCAACTTTAGATTAGATTAATTAGAAAAACATGAGCATCTTAATTATGACACTCTAAAAACAAAGCAAATCAACTCACTCTTTTCAATCATGACTACAGATCAAATTAGACAAGGTATTTTGTCTCAGATTTACACAAACAGAAAATGGCATGAGAGAATCTTGGAGATGAATTAGATTTTTGTGAAGATTAATTGCAACATTAACTTAGCTAAATAAAACCAGTTTGAGGCCAGATCACAGGAGTGGGTCAAAACAATTTTGAATGAATTTAAAGTAGTAATATTTGATGGATTTGATTTTAATAATGTCTGTCCATGTGTCTCCCAGCACATCCCATGCTGTTTTATTGTATCTACCTAGGGCAGTCATTCTGGGGGCTCCAGAATAAAGTTTAGGACAGGATTTCAAATCATTAAATGTTATAATATTTCATTACTCATCTTGTTATTTTTACCACACATCTTGCTCTGGGTATTTGTGAGGAACACCAGCCTTCTCTCTCTATCTCTGACCTAGGCAGATGGAAGATATAAAATTCTAATGTGATTTAAAAGTAAAAATATCACTGAGTTTTGAGACCTGAGTTCAAAATCCTAAAAACTTCTTAACCATGTTTCTTTCCTTTCTCTTTTGCCATCACCTGGGATTACTAGCACCATTTTTTCATGTCATGATTGACAAAATGGGTAGATCATGTCCATAGTTCATGGACTCTAGCCCTTCTGCGGTCAACTCCAAAAATCCAGGAGTCCTATCTGGAACAATTTCTATATTCAGTAATGATTCTGAGTCTCAAAGATCAATTCTTACTTTTCATTACCTTATATCCTTTTTATTTTGAAAAAAATTAAGTGTAAAACACTAGAGAAAAATAGAAACATAAATTAATAGAATATCTTCTGGTTTCCTGCATGACCGACAGATTTCTAACTAAATAAAAATCATGTTTTTTATATGCCCAGTTCCAACACAACTAATTCCTACAAGCACCCACAAATATTATTGAAGGTACTATCAGGTGAGGAACCTACATGATTAAAAGGGGATGAATTAGGTTGGTTATTGTGCTTCAGATGATTATTATTGTTCAGAATTAATCTTACAAGGCATGCTGAATAGAGTGTTCTCCCATATATGAGTCGTTTAACATAATTCAAATTACTGGGATTCCATAAAGGGATTTCATACACAGAAGTAGCAGACATATTAGATCTTGATGAAGTAAAATTCATTTGTAGGTTATTCTCTAAAGCAGCACCAGAATAACTGATTCCTTATTTTGTATCTATAAATTGTAACTTTTAGTACTGAAAAAGCTTATTGAGATGTTTGTGTTCATTTAAGATATACTACTAATAGTAATTAATATCATTAAGAGTAATTAAGAATGATACATTTTCCAACTACTTACTTTAAGTACTTGCTGAGTTATAATCAAATACTGTATAATAGTAGACAATACTACCGAACTGATTTATTTAAAAAAATGTCCAGAGATGAAGATATTTAACACCTACATATCAAGTTGGTTTAATTAAATGAATATTATTGTTTGAATTACAAGAATCCACTTACAACTGAGAAGCTTTATCCTGTAAGGATTTGTTTGGTAAATATATATATATATATATATATATATATATATATATATATATATATATATATATGTTATTTTCTCCATGGAGAATAATCTCTGTTGAGAAGAGTCAAATGTTTCTATACAGTAGCATATCCTAGATCAACAAATAGTAGTAAAGAATTTAGTGTCCAGTAACTTCCATGGAAGCAAATTAAGCAGAAATGACTGATATAACAATAGAAGCATAATTAAACAGCATAGATACAAATGGTCGATGGGAAACACGGTCCTCAATTCAGCAAAACACCTAAGCATAGTGAAGTGTTGGCTGTCAATAAAAATGTGGTCAAATTTACTGAATAAATTCTATTAGTAGAGGAGATTTGATCATGGAACTCTAAAATCATTGCTAAAATTTAATATCGTATTATTATAACTTTCTCAGCTGAAAACTGCAAAAGCTATTTCTACAGATTTAATTAATAAACATTCATCAGGAATGCTCTCCATAGATTATGACATTATTGTAAGCTTTCTGTCTGGAAAGTATTAAATATCTTTAGTTTTACAGGATGTAGGTTTAGGTAAAGTTGGTCCAAGTAATCAAGTATTCAAACATGTGTTCTCAGTTTGTGTTCTAAGATCGGAGAATCTGCCTTTTAAAATTACTATCATTTGACTTGGCTAAACATGGTGTTTAAGTCGTAGCGCTGATTAGGAAAGATTTCTTGTGGCGAGTCCTCCAGCTGTCCAGAGTCCCAGGCATTTTTCTTAGACAACACTGGGTACTTCATGCTGAAGATTGTGCTAATTTTCTGCCATGAAGCATTTGAAGGTTCAGCATTTGGATTGAAGTTTATCCTTTGAGGGAAATGATTGAGCGTGTGTTTGTGTTTTAATACATATTATGTATTCATGCCTATACATTAATAAAAAAATTGAGATATAGCTTCTATTCCCAAGCCCACAATTTGACTTCAATCCTAGAAATATTTTACTTAAAACTTAATGACTAATTTTTATTCCAAATTAGGTTCTTCTCTCTTGTAAACATAGTTGTACGTTCAGGTTTTATTTAGTTACAGACAATATATTTTGAAGGATTTCTTCTGTAAGTTGTCTGTTTTTGCCAAGTAACGGGGTTCTCCATGGAGATGGCAGTTCAAAGGAAATGAAATCTCTTCTGTGCTTTGATTGCTTATTTAATTGGCTGACACTCGCATCTAAAGTTACCATAAATAATATGAAATTTATCATTGTCAACAGGGGTTTCTCTACTAGTAACTACATCTCCTTGAATTATCTTGACCATTATAATTCAACCCCAATGCTTTTCCAGTGAAGACCTTATATTTAAGTTCCATATGCCAGATCTATTAATTTTGTTTTATATATGAAGCTTAGAGTATTTGCAATTTAATTGTTTCATTCTATTGAGGATTTTATGTTTATTTTCATTTATTTTTTAATCTTCTTGGTTTTCCCATATACCATGATATCGTCTACCTTAAATCAATCAATAATAATAAATCCAGTCTTAGACAAATCACTTCTATCAGTCCATCATATATCATAAGCAATCTTTTAGACATTTGTGACTGTTTTCATTTGTAGGGAGGGGAGTGTCTGGGACATCCCATGACCTTCTAATGCTCCAGAGAAAGTGGTTCAGTGCCCAGATACTTACTGTCAAGACTTAAGTCTACCACTCACTAGAACTGACAAGGTCAGAGAAACTCATAGGGTCAGTTAAACTAATAGAAATAGCCGTGTTTACACAACAATATGTTTTCTGCCTTTGCTTACTGTTTGAATGACATGTATGATTGATGTCGGATTCCCCTCTGTATGCTGTGAACACCATTGGTTAATAAAGAAACTGCCTTGGCCTATAGCAAGGTAGAACTTAGTTAGGTGGTGAAAGCTAGGCTGAATGCTGGGAGAAAGGGGGTGGGGTCAAAGGGAAGCCTTGTAGCCCCACCAAAGACAGAAGCCAGATGGAATTTTACCCGGTAAGCCACTGCCATGTGGTGATACACAGATTGATAGAAATGGGTTAAATTAATATGTAAGTGTTAGCAAATAAGAAGCTAGAGCTAATGGGCCAAGCAGTGATTTAATTAATATAGTTTCTGTGTGGTTATTTCAGGAGTCAGGGTGGTCTGGAAACAAACAAGCAGCCTCCTACAACAAATGATCAACCCACAAACTGTTTATCATGGTGTAGTTCATCTTATGATGTTAAAGGCTACTTATAAAACAGCTTAGCAT
>NC_022020.1:56509474-56516270 GCF_000317375.1 Microtus ochrogaster
TTTCAGGTTCCCTATCCTCATCAGCCCAAGGAACTAACTGGGACATCGCCTTGGGCTCCTGGGAGCCACTCTAGGTGCAACTTTTTAATTTTATATTTTATCATAAAATGCATCTCCAAAGTAGCTTCTGTTTGCTAGTCCTTACATTTTTCTCACTAAGGTTTCAATTCCCTAGATTGTTTTCATGGATTAAAAGTATATACTACTAATTTATGTTTAGAATTAGCCTACAGGCTGGAAATGGGTTTGGTTCCACATCACCACCCTTAAGGATAAGCAATCTAATTAATCAGTCTGTGTAGTAATTTCTGTGTGGTGTATTTAAATCTAATTCCTATAATTTACTTCTACCACTATAAAAGGTGAGCAATAAATTCTGTTTAAGGAACACTGAATCAAATTACATTTTCCAAGTCCATGGTATCTGCACAATTGTTTAGATTTTCACATATTAAATATAAAATTGGAAAATTTTGGAGTTTTGAAGATAAGTGTCAAGTTTCAAATAATAATGGAAAACATATATGTGGCCTACTAAAAACAATGCCAAAACAACAAAATTGGGATGTTTGTTGAGAGTAGTTACTATTTGGTTTTGACATGGTTTCAATCAATATAAGCTGATTCTCTCTTAAAATCACACTAGTGGGGAAGATGCCAAAGAAATTTCCCCAACGCATTTACAAGTTCCACACTGGAAGGTACAATGAGCATCACTACTGAAAGAAGGCCAGGGAGAAGGATAAATGAAGGGAGGGCAGGATTTGTTATGTACACAGGAGTAGCAGTCAATAACCACATGCTGATTGGGACTGGAAATAAGTCACACATCATTTATAATGTATGATAAATAAATACTCAATACACAAATTATATATATACACATACACATATCTATCTATCTATCTATCTATCTATAGTATTTTTATAAAAAAAATGTAAGTGACATGTATATGGAGTGATTGGAAATCATTATTTTCTTTTCTTTTTTTTTCTTTTTTTTTTCGATACTGGGTTTCTCCTTAGCTTTTTGGATCCTGTCCTGGAACTAGCTCTTGTAGACCAGGCTGGCCTTGAACTCACAGAGATCTGCCTGCCTCTGCCTCCCGAGTGCTGGGATTAAAGGATTTTTCTTCCTTATAAAACTAAAAATACGAGAAAACAATGGATCGTTAGCACACACATCCCAGTGTCAGCATAGTACTCCTTAATTAAATAGATGCCTTCTATAATTGTCGCTCTCTGAAATAGAACCTTTTCTTCTGTGCCGTTCAAAAAAAGCACAATCAGATCATGAACACACAGGAATGCATTGCCACAAGCACAGAGAAGCACACTCATTGGAAGGAGGGAGAAAAAAAAGACCTTAAGTAACAAAACTAAATAGCAAGCTATCAAAGCTTATCTAAACACAGACCACCTCACTTTTACACAATTAAAAATTAGAAAGTAAAGTACTAAGTAGAGGGAGTACACTTCTGTCAGAAAATGTGCTTTTCTTTTCTGCAGTTAGCAATGATTTCATAATAAAATAAATAAAGAGAATACTTACAGAGATAATATAAATAATAAATGATTCTTTGCTATTACAAAATTTTCTACCTGAAAAAATTATGAAGAAACAAACGCCACACAAATACACACACACACACACACACACACACACACACACACACACACATTAAGCAAGTTTACCAGACTAATATCACATATAAAAATGATTTTCTTTTAATATAGATTGGAATTACAGGGAGATAAACATTTTTGGAAGTCTGTTAAGTTACTTATATAAAATACATCTTGGACCTAGACTATTATTAATTTTTTAGGCCTTCACAGACTAAGTCAACCACAGGTTGTATTCTAAAGCCAGTACTTATAAAAATCAAATGCATTTGTAAGTACTTTATTTAAGATATCTTCAATTTTAAACAGCACTCTACATGAATAGTCCTACAACATTTTATTAAAATGCAGCTCAATGAAACCAAGTGATATTTCCAAGTTGTTGTGAGTATATGACCAAATATTTTTAAAATTACTTAAAAAATATTTTTAGATATAGTCATATGTGTATATTAAATAAAATTTGACCAAATTCACTTTGTATAACAGTAACTTAAATCACCATCTGAATGAAGCTGGATACTAATCAGATTAAATATGAATAACAATAAATCTGGAATGCTTTAGTGGGAGTTGTTAAAGTGACCTTCTGTGTGTCAGTGTTCTCACGGATTTCTGTTGGCATTGGACTCTTCCCAAAGTTTTCTGAGAACATAAATAAATAGAAATTTTTTATTCCCCTCACCCTAAACCATAAATAAAGGCCTGAGATTCAATCTCTTTCACCAAGGTGGGTGTGTTCTTTCTCCAACTGCTGCACAGCTTTTATTGGTAGTGATAAGCAAGACCTACGGCCAATCACCTAAGATCCGTAACAGGTGAACAGAGGCAATGTGAAAGGCAGAGGGGGAGCGACTCCACGTGCTTCTCAGCTGCTGCAGTTCACTGAAACTTCCTTCTCCTCAGATCCAAGGCCTCTGTCAGGGATTCCAGAGTCATGTTATTAGGTTCAATATGTTATTGATCCAAGAGGAAGGAATCTCTTAGTCTAACAGTGTTTTCAATCATGTATTGAATTGTTTTCCTTCAATAAGTCATTATTTAATTAATGCACAGTGAATTATGAAGTATTTTAATTAGTTATCCAAGACCTGACCTTTGAGAAGCCAGGCTGCTGAAGGGGAGAGAGAGGTTGCTGTTCCACATAGGTCACATTACTTCCTACGCCTGCCCTAAAGACAGCGTTCCTCCCCCCAGCCTAGTTAGAAAGGGGCCAAAGAGGTTAGTGCTCAGCACATTTCCCATAGCGTTTCTCCTTAGCTGTGCCCTCTTGTCTCTTAGAAAAGACAAAACATTTCATGAGAGCAGAGTTTCCTTTTTATGTCGCACAGCCTTGACAGGCAGCTGCCCTTGGTGTAAGTAACATAAAAAGAAAGCAACACAAAGAAACTTGACCATGCCCCTTCCCGGCATTTTTAAAGACCAGGTGCCAACACACATCTTTAGTGAAGAGCCATTCACTGTTGCCTGGGAATTCATCAGGTGCAAATCTGTCCCTCTGTTATCCTCACCTCTTCCATTTCTTTCTTTCAAGGATAAAACCACTTTAAAAACAAATGCTTTTTAAAATACCTTTACTGTTTATTTTCAAAGTTCTCAAAATACTGCACAGAGTTTTATCAGAAACTGGATGCACTTCAACATCATCTGAAGCCAAATCATACTCTGGATCCATTGGGAAACTTTCATACATACTTGGGTGTTCATGGTCATTTTGCCTATAGCCAACATGGTGGTAGAATATCACAGCAAAAAGAGGAGCAGAATAAATTTCATAACGCATAGCAGACTTTGTAACATAAACATTTTATCTAAAATTCAGTATTTCATGTGTTGTGTAGCAACTTGCTTCTGGTTGAAACTCTGCTTCCTCGAGGAAATGTCGTTAAGTCTCAGGAAGATCTAAAGTAGTAGCACCAGACTCCTTAAGTCTTAGGATGTACACAACCCAAAAGACACAGGAAGTCCCATAAATTGATCATATATTTGTGGTCTCTCCCTTTCCAAAGTTGTGTAAGCCATAAGGACTGCTGAGGAGATGAAACACTTCCATCTGCTGAGGTACCAGCAAGTCATGTAAAAGCCCCAGAATTTCGGCTTTTGCAATCATCACCCAAGCTGAGGTAGGCTTTTGCTTTTGGCCTTTGAGTTCTCTATGCTCCTCTAAGGGACCCCTTCCCCACATTCCTATAAGTTACCACAATAGACTCATTGGTTCCTAAGGTGAGCTCCTTTGGTTCTGGTGCTATTGTTACTTTGGTTTATCACCAGTCCTCTCCGTGGTGAGGAGATATTTGTTTATGTCTTCCGAAGAACAGTGTCACCAACATCACAAAAAAGAAATTACTTGTTTCTGTCAAGAAATTCAGAGATCATTTCACCAGTGTGGCACCTTGCTGTTGTTGTGAAAACACCTTCTCCAAGTACATAAGTAATAAGCCTTATGCCTGTCAAAGGGTTGACTTCTGTCGATCTTAATGTATGTGTGCATTGCTGTTGGAACACTTTTTACCTTTTTCATGATTTAATTCTGCCTTCTTTGAGTAGTAAATATTATTGATAAAAGAGCCATGTACCAGCAGAATATAATCACACCATTTTCTGTTTGGGTACCAGAGTTACAAAGATAAAGTGATTTTTTTTTTATGTTTAAGAGGAAGAAATCACAGATATATGTCATTTTTATGTCAATTTTCTCCGGCTGTCAAATGTACTTGATAAATAAAGGAAGCTAATAAATTGCAGAAAACTTTCAGAATCACATACATGGGGGCCAGATTTGTTTCTTATAAAGTCTCACTCAAATAGAAACTTCTACAGGAAAAAGAAATTATTAAAGAAAAATTAGCACAGAAGGTATTTTCCCAGATCTACAATGCATACAGTTCATTTTTCAAGATATAGTACACTGTATATTTTTGCTTTTAGAAAAGAAGGGATAAAAAAAGAAAAAAAGAACCAAATCATGTAATTTATTTTATAGCTAGAGAAATTAACCTGCTCATCTCAATTAAATGAGATATACTCTCCTTTGGGTTAAAGCAGAATAAAATGTTTTTAGGAATTACACCAAGTACAATTGTTATATTTCAAATGCAAAATGTAAAATAATGTTTTCCAAAATTGCTATCTAATTGGGTAAATTCTTGGCAGAAGGAGTAGAACACACTGAGGCCTTCAAAAACAGCTTGGCTTTGATAACGATTTAGGGCCATTGTTCATGTTAATTCAGAAGGGACATGGTGACATCTTCCCTGAATTCTTGGAATTAGTGAATTACAAGTTACTTTTCTGAAAAGCTCAGATCTAGAGCTAAAGCAGTCATGTAAAATCATCTGTGAAAGTTTCCATAAGAAAACATCTCATTTTCTCTCATTCCAGAACACTCATTTTACATCAGGCAAATCGTCATGGGTGATAATACCCAGTGTCATCAATAACACTGACAATACAGGAAGACTGGTCACATCTGACACAGCGGGTCACCTGATGAAGTGTTTCAGTAGTGGTCCTGCTGAAAACCTTCAACAGTACGATTTCCTAGTTTCCCTGGGGACCTGGTTGTCTACTATGACTGCTATCAAGATACAAGTTGATACCACTGAAGGTGAACTTGGGAAGAAAGACACAGTAACAAATCCTTACCCATTATTTCCATTATGTAGGTACAATAACTGTAAATAGCCTCAGGAATAAAGGCAATAGCAAGATGTAGTAAAAACATAGAGGATTTGAGATTTTTGTAACTGTGAATTGCCTGATGTTTATTGACATACATTTACATGTAAGGCAATGCAGTCTAATATTAATAATGTCTTTAATTACTGACTGGCACAACCAGGATAACTTTTCTACTACTGGCTTTCATTAGAAGATCAAGCAGGACTGCTCAAATTTCTGATGGGACTCAATTCCTGACCCAGTCCTTTTGGATTATGGGTGATAAAATAAATCCAGCTATTTCATCCTAAACACAGTTTATGTTTTAGAGTTGCCTCGGAAAGACTAGCAATATCTTTCCGTCTTTTGCCTCAGAAAATTATACATGTGCAAACATCAACCTTTGCTTATAATTACGGGAAATTGTGGCTCATTTCACAGCCATTTCTGAATTACCAAGGAAGTAATAACAGAACATCTAGATCAGTGATTAGACCATGACTTCAGAAGGCCTGCAGCATCCCCCCCCCAAAAAAACACTGTGACGTGCCTACACAAAATCTATATTTATCTTCCATGGTCATACAAAGACATATGGAAATGAACTTACTAGCTAACATTGGGATTATGTTTATTTTCTAGCATAATCCTCACCAATTACTCCAAGGTGTGCAACTTAAATGACAGAGAAGGATTCTTCTTAAACAAGCCTGAAGTCTGAAGGAAAAACATCAGCAGAGGCATGTTCCCCCCCACCCGGAGTCCCTCAGGGTTTGTCTGAGCATCCCCATTGGGGGTTGCTGGCTTTTATAATTTATTGGCTATATAAAATTCATCTCTGCTTCTTTCCTCAAGGTGCCATCTCTATGTGTTCTGATAGGTACTTATAGCCCAACTGTGAAATCATCAGTCTGAATAAGCAAGGACTTTATTTCTATATAATATTATATATTATATAGGGAACTGGTAGACCAAAATATCAACATCTCTTTGAATGACATAATTTGACCCTTAACAGATACTAATAGATAATTTAATAAATTACTTAGCAAAGAGTGGTATTAGTCTAGTGTTAGCAGGATTTTTATCACAGAAAGAAATGCTGAGCTGAGAGTATAATTTAGTAGCCTCGCACTTTTCTAGCATGTAATATAAAATACTCTGGTGAATAAGTCAGTCCCACACCATTCACTGAAGCCAAAGAATCACCTTAAGTAGATTTCAGGCCAGGTGTAAATCCCGAGATTTTGTTGGATTTTAGCAAGGGTGGTGTGGAACAATTGTCTGTATTCTGGCAATTATATTTTAAATAAACTCTGACTGGCCAGTAGCCAGACAGGAAGTATAGGTGGGACAACCAGACAGGAGTAGAGGCAGGTCAAGGAAAACAGGAGAATCTGGGAAGAAGCAAGTCCTAGTCTGCAGTTTTGTCCCAGCCACAGAAGAGGCAAAATGTGACTGCCCCGCCAAAAAAAGGCCAAGCAAAGTGGCTAACACAGATAAGAATAAT
>NC_022020.1:56517880-56523383 GCF_000317375.1 Microtus ochrogaster
CTGTGATGTTGTAGATGGAGCCAGGCTGGCTTTAAAAACAATAAGTAAACCCCAAAAAAGGAAGACTGAAACTATTATTGACATACAAAGGGTTCAACCAGTGTGATGGACTTTATCCGCACCAATCAGAGAAAGGCTCAAAAAAAAATCAGCCTTCCTAACAGGATTGCATGGTTACTGAATGGTCTTTATGCATAAAGCTTAAAATACAGTTGAGTCATTTGATGAAAGAGCAAATGTCACAAAGCTTAGCACGGTTCATTCTTTATCTGTTTCTTATCAGTTATGCTGAAACCTGATATGACCTTGGTTTCTTAATATGTTTTTATTTAAGGTGACCACTGGTTTTCTGAAAGTTATGGAAGTCCAAATTCAGTTTTCCATCTTCAGTCTTCCTTAAACAAATACCATAGGAAATTTTAGAACTGGGTTAGTTTCAGTAAATGCTATCTCAGAGAAAGACAATATATACATATTTTATATTCTCAAGTGAAGTTTAGATCCCTGCTGACAGCCAGGCATGACAGGTGACAAGCAGTCAAACTTTCTCAAAAGTTTCATAAACCTTCTCCAATGTTATCAAGGAGACTGGCTGAATAGTGATTATCCTCCCCTTGTAATAACTGCCCCACTATATTGGCATCCTGATGGGTGAGCAGCAACCTTACTGGAATGATTTGAAGCACAACTCAACTTCTAAGAAGGAGGCCTATTTCATTTTTAAATAGGTCAATTAAGAGAAAATTGATCTATATTCTAAATTCTAGTTTGCCCCAAATTTCTTGAGGAATACTAGCCTTATGGTTAGAGAAACACAAATCAACTCTGGTTCCCGAGCTTATAGCATGAGAATGCCCATTGCTGCTTCATTCGTTTGTTGTTGTTGTTTTTTTTTTTTTTAAGTGATGTATTACCCTCCCTTATAAGTCATGAGATACTGTAGAAGATGAGGCTGTGGGCATCCAGCCAGAGACCTCAGATGAGCACTGATTTGACTACCAGGATTTTCAACAAAGATGAAAACATTCTGTATCTACACAGATAAATATGCTAAACACTATGCATCCATGACTACCATGACCATGTAAAATAAAGATGGTTCACTAGTCCATTCAGTTTTTAATAGTGTTTGATTTAATTTTAAGTCTTTGTATGTGTTGATACTATATTGGAGGATGCAGGGTTGATGAAACTGACAGGTCCATACACTTAAAAATATAACAGTTCTGGGCACCAGGCCTGACTGAGAAATGAGGTTATGGCTGAGTTATAGCATGGTTTTGAGGAAGTGACGCCTGAGCATGTATTGGATACTGAAATTATCATGGTAAAAATGTGGAGACAAGATTTTAGAAGAAAATTATCATAAAGATCATGGGGGTATGAGAGAACATGCTACAAGCAAACAGTTTCAAATAAGGTATCGGTTGTGCCGAAAATAAGATGTTCATGAGACACTGAGTTCACAGCTTTCCTCAAATTAGTTTTCAACTCTTTCTGCATCCACATTTTGTTTTGACTTCCAGGAAAAACATGAGACTGTTTATTTTAGTATTATATTTCAAAACATGCAGCTTAAAATTAGCATTCATTTACGGAAAAGTGCCTCGGCTAGATTACATTTAATTAGAAGAGTTCTACAATTCTTACTCTTAACTGCTAATAAATCAAGTGTCTCCTATCAAATGTGGGCCAGTGAGACTGTCAGAACAGTGGGGAAAGGTCTGCATGCCAGTCCTCTCCGTAATGCTCTACCATAGGTTAGCATCCAAGAACCCTTTAAAATGTTGAATAATTGTTGGACAAACATTAAAATATAAATGTGTGTGATTTACACTTTTTGTTTATTAGTTACATATTTTGAAGCTTTGAAATCTTTTGATAACAGAATTAAAATCAAAATACTAAATAGAAAAAGAAGGGGTGAATTTCTGCAGAGAGCTTAAAGTCAGAAGACACTAAAGACCAAAAAAATTTACTGCCACATTTTCTAGGTATAGATTTTTTTTTAATATCTTTCTGGGTTATCCTTGTTTTTCATGATTCATTTATTTATATTTTATGTTTCACATGTGTAACGTGCCCATGGAGGTCAGAAGACGATACTGGATCCTCTGGTACTAGGTTTATGTAGACACTTGCAAATGTCCATGTGGTTGCTGAGAACTGAACCCGGATTTTCTTCTACAATAGCCAGGGCTCTTAATTACTAAGCAATCTCCCTAATTCTAACTCCTTTCTTTATTCTTAATGGGAAAAATCTCTACTAGTTTTGCATATTGTCTTCAGTACAACCAACAGATTTCCAGAACCTTAAATGTAGTATATATTTGTTATAAACCAATACATAATACTAAAAATTAGACAAAGCAACCATGAAAGAGCCATACAGTAGCTGTTCACATACACAAGATGGTAAGAGATAAAGCCACCACAGTGTTTAAAAATAGTAAGACTAGAATGTAACTCATAAAATTATTCCAATTATACAAAATAAAGTCAAGATTATTATAATAGGCAAATGAAAATGGTAAAAAAATATTTAAATCATATATAAAAGTGTCCCCACTATCAAGGAGTCAACCTACCTGCCCCTGAAAGTCACATAAGTTAATAAGTTTCATGATTACACAGTTTACCTTATTGTCTGCAATAATTAGTTAGATCCACTACTAGCATTTTTTGTTATAATAATTTGGCTTATTAGAAGTATGTTGACTCCTACATGATAGGACAATAATCGAATACTTATTTAAGACCTTCAGTTAGAAGTATTTTTCAACTAGACTTAATTATTGTTCTATAAAGAAGAAGCTGTTTGTAAATGAATTCTTTTTAATATTTTTTAATGATTTATCTCATTTTATTTTTATTTCCTTTGGTGTGAAGGTATCAGATCTCGTGGAACTGCATTTTCAGACAGTTTTGAGCTGCCATGTGGGTGCTGGGAATTGAACCCAGGTCCTCTGGAAGAGCAGTCAGTGCTCTTAACCACTAAGCCGTCTCTCCAGCCCCATGAATTTTTTTTTTAATAACAGCCCAAATCCCACTAAGGTTGAGTTTGTATAATGTACTGACCACATAGAAGTCTAAAAGTTATAACGATTTCCCCAACCATAAATCCAAGCAGGGCAATATTCCTCTACTCTTGAGTCCAGAGACTTCTTACTTTCTCGCGAACTCACTTACTATAAGTAAATATACATATACTTTTTTTTTCAAATTGGAGAAGCATGCAATTAGAACAAAAATGGCAACCTTCCATTTGTCTCTCATTTGTAAATAGATTGAAATTTTGAGATGGATTTCCAAGAATATGTCATTTTATTCACTTTGTACAAAGATGGTCTTTAAAAGAATAATCATTTAATCAATTCACATAGGAAGAACAGAAAGTAATAAAATTCATGGGGTCTAGAAAGTTGCTTTCTATAGCAAATCTGATGCCTGACACTAATTTTAGATTTTTTTAAAGAGAGATTTAAGCAATATGACTATTTCCAACACTTGGTAGCAATTTTTCCTTGTTAACACTACTGAGATAGATAGTTTTCTGATAAGCCAATGGTCAACTTGCTCACCTCTAATACCAGTTATGAAATCTGCTCCGCTAAGGCTAAATTGGTGGTTGTCACTAAACATCTTCCGTTTTGCTAGCATAAATTCTCATTTACTTTTCTACAACCGTGAAAAAAAGTAGAAAAGAATGCCTCTTAAAGACACAGAATGAAATAGTCATAAAAAATTGTAAGAACTTTTTAAAAAGTGGGATTCATTCAAATTAGTAAGACGGTTTACCAGATAAAGGCACTAGCTGCCAAGGTTAACCTGAGTTCAATCCCCAGATCTCATATGGTAGAAGGAGATAACCGAACCCCCAAATGTTGTCCTTTGACTACCTCCCATGCCCTTTTGTGAAAGTCCAGACACCAGAATTATTATTTCTTTCTCACAAATAAACATTTGTGCTTGAGTTCTCTCTTTAATTTAATGACTGTATATTATTTTTCAAATTATTTCTTTTATTTGTGAGATTTTATTTCAGTTATGCAATTTCTTCATTCCTCTTCTTCCACCAAAAACTTTCCATGTTCCCTTCCCTGCTCTCTTTCAAATTCATGGCTTCTTTTTTTATTCATTGTAGTTGCAAGCACACAGTTTCATGCATATACATACATGTTTCTAAATATAACCAGCTCAGTCTATATAATGCTACTTGTATGGAGTTCTCTTTGTAACAGATGGAGGCTATTTCAGAAAACTACCACCAATCAAAATGCAGATATTAAGAGGCTATTTCCAATGAATGCATCTACAAAACAACCCCCAAACCTAAGCTTCAGGGAACATTGCAGAAGAGTTGGCAGAAAGATGTAAGAGCCAGAGAATCAGGACGTTTGCTATGAGACTATGTCTCCTAGTAACATCAGAAGCTATACACAAAATATCTTAGCAACATGACCACCTGAACATGGACCACAACATGTTGAAATGGACAGGGAAAACACCACAGGGCATCGACACTACAGAGAAATATAGGAAGCTAAGGAAGGAGAGTGGTAGAAATTGTCTTTCCTAGTGCACTAACTGGTTATCTAATAGTGAATGGTCAGTTCTGAAAACATATGAAAAAGTTGTATAATCTTGAAGCAATTTGCACCTTAAATTCTGTCTGAACCCTGGTGTCTTCATCAACAACTTAGAAAAAACAACAACATCTAACAAAGACTTATAAAAGATTTGATGGTGGAAGTATTTATCTCCGACTTAGAATAGTATACTAAATGTATGCTTATTCTATTACCCACCTATTGGCTTGACAAAAAGAAAACTATTTTGTTTGTATAAAGTCTTCCTATAGTATTTACTGTCATAGAGTGTTTTCTGTAAAAGACTTTTTCATACAGTATTTTACTCAACTGCTCTCAATTGGATGCATAAACTCTTATAACTATAGTCTTCAAATATTAATGTGTACATAGATACATAGAGATTGGATGGGAAATAAATAGAAAATAAAGATTCATGTTTTGTTAATTTACATCTCATTATTTTGGCAATGATGGCACATACGGGGTTCTTAGACTAGAATGTGAGGCAATGTCATACTATGTTATATCTGAGAATAATCTAGCATTGCAAAAAGAATAAACTCTATATACTGGGAAATTATGAGGGTCTTGGGCAGGTTTATGGTCTCTAAAATTTGTTGTGAGGCATCAATACAAATAATTCACATCTTAGCTTGACCTGCTCATTGTAAAGTGGGAAATTATAATAACCATAGAGCCATTGTTTCCTTTTAAGAATAAAATAAGCATAAAATATATGTGTTTGGACCAAAATCTGGTTTAATGCAGTACAGCTCTGATGCCGCCTCATCATTCACAAGGAATCATAGGCACTTTGGTTTCCACCTATATAGCAAATGCACAGATCTGCTGTCAGGTTGATCTCTCTCTCTCTCTCTCTCTCTCTCTCTCTCTCTCTCTCTCTCTCTCTC
>NC_022020.1:56523618-56537893 GCF_000317375.1 Microtus ochrogaster
TCTGTTTTCCCTGTGTGTGTGTGTGTGTGTGTGTGTGTGTGTGTGTGTGTCCTGCCCTCCCACCCTCTCACTACCCTTCCTCCTCTTGCCCTCTCTTTCTCCCCATCCCTCTTCCTTCCATCTTCTGCTCCCCATCCTTTCAGCTCCTTTATAAAAGTCCCTCCCTGCATCCCTTCCTTTCTTTCTATCTGTCTCACACTCCTGAAGATTGAACCCAAGACTTCACACATACTAGGCAAATATCCTATCACTTAGTTACTTTATTTATTATATAATTATACCACTTTAAAAATAGGATCTTATTATGTGGCCCTGAATGGCATTGACATCTATCTGCTTCAGTCTCTGAGTATCTTTTTCAAGATCATAGCTAAGAAACACTCTTTAAGGTTTTTAGTTATAATAAATAAAATTGCAATCACAGCACTTAGAATTAAAGCAGTATATAATAAAACACAAGTCGATATGTCAATGTAGGTGGGGTATATTTCATAAAACTCCACCTCTAGATGAAAGGTATAGGGAAATCAATAGCTGCTAAGAGAGGGAGAATCAATTTTTTTCCAGGAATGAGTTCTCTAATTGGTTATCCAAGTCTCTAACACAAACACATGTACGTATAAGCAACACTAAATGGAATCATTTGGTTGCATAAATATATGTGTGTGTGTGTGTGTGTGTGTGTGTGTGTGTGTATCAATGATAATTATAAGACAAGTTCATGAATTCAAGAGAGGGAGACATGGGAAGGTTTTCAGAGAGATGGGGTAGAACATTGTAAATAGGGCACTTTATAAAATTCTTACAAAAAAATTAAATTTACATTTGAAAAAGTAAAGTAAAACAAAAATAGAAATAATTTGATTAACATACTTACATACATGTATGAAATTTTCAGAGAATAAATACAAATATTATTTTAAAATATATAATGACTGAAATTTTGAAGGTTATCCTAATTTATACTGATTTCATAAAAAGATAGTATTTATAAGATTTAGAATTATGTAATTTTAAATAAGTCCAAATAGAATGGACATTCTTCATTATGTGTTCCTTTTGAGGGATTGTTCTCTAGCTAGCCAACTATAGTAAAAAGGTAGATGATAAAATATGTTTAAATATTCAAACATAATAATTTAGCATGGAAGTTTTTCACATTTAAGAGTTAAATTATGCTAACATTAAATATTGCTTCCAATGTGGAGTGTAGCCCATATAACTTTTTTTTATAAAAGTTACTAAAGCTACTTTAGGAAGATATATAAATGTAATTTAAAAATTCCATGTAAACAATTCACATCATTTTCATTTCTAATAGGAAATTTCAGGTTTCATAAGTAGAATAAATAAACAGAAGTAAAACACTTGAGTCTGCTATACACACAAATATTTTACTAAAAAATGCTTGATAGTGTACAATATTTGAATCACCATCTTTTTAAACAAGACCCCCAATTCTAATAGATTTTACAACTGGAGGCTTAATGCTTGATAACTGAGCACTACATTATCACACATAAGTGACATGTGTTTAATTTTGAAAATGTGAATATTTTCTCACAGAACTTTCTTTGATATGATTTTGGTTACTTCTACAGAGAAATAGAGCTTTCATAAATAGAATAAAATATCTGTCAATCATATAGATGTTTCAGTGTGCAGTAGATAGTCCTGCTATACATGAGCCCTCTATTACACTTTTCTTTCTGGAGTGCATGATATTATATAGACATTTGATGCTTTTGATTTTGGTGAGAGAACTGTGGTTTAAAAGAGGGAGCAGAAGCTTTCATTAAACAGGGCTAAGACTCTAAATCTTTCCAGACTATATACTTTAATGTCCAACAAATGTCAGATCTTCTTCTAAATGAAGCATAGAATAAATAAAGAAAATTCTAAGCACAGTGTTCATTAACTTTCCAGAAACAAACAAACAAAAAAAACAAAAACAAAACAAATACAAAAACCTGAATTACTGTCCTGACTTGAAAGGTTGTAAATATTGGTAGCTTTTCTGGCTAAATAGCTTGAAATTCTTTGCTGGGCAATATTGATAAGAAAGCAAAATTATTGCAGTAGTAGAAGGAAATGTATTTGGTTAAGCAATAAGTATATACAATCACTTTTTCAGACAGTTTGGAAGTATTTTACTTGTCAAGTTAGTCAAAGCCCAAGGTGGCTGGGCAGACAGGGGAAGTGTTGGTAAGAATCTCAGAAAAAAAAAAAAAAAAAGAGTGGATGAGAATTTTTTGGAGTCTCTATCCTGGTATAGCCAGAATTTGGGTTAGCACGATCCAAATAAGACTGAGTCAGGCAGCTGCAGCAGAGACTCACTGCGGTCCATGGGCATTTCCACATTTCTGTACCTCATTCCGATTTAGGTTAATGATGTTGCTATGAAACCTGCCCTGTGTTTAAATGACTGTAGACAAGTAAATGACCAAAGAACAATATCTTACAGGGTGTGTGTGAGAGAGATAAAATTTAGCAGCAGCTGTCAAACTAACAAAAAGAATTCAGAACGTGATGAGCTAAGATTATCGAACTATTTGACTACAGCTGAAGCCTTTTTCTGGAAGCTGTCTGCTGTTTGCCTATTGTCTTCAGTAGTCATTGCGCATGGTCACCTGCAGAGTGAGAAACAACACAGCTCCTCTTGCTGCTAGAAAGTTCCATTCTGTTCACCACTTCTCTCCCAGACCAGAACATGAGGCCAGAGAGGAAGGTGAGCAAACTGCAGTCTTACTTGCCTCTCGATAGTATTGTCTCTGGTATCAGAAACAATATCAGAGTTAAATTTAGTTATTTGTCTCCTTTTTAAAATGGTGCTAAAATCATTTAAAATTTAAGCTAAATTATAATGTAATTCACCATTACAAACCATGATAAAGGACTAGAACGAGGGGTGTGGCAAGGAGAAGCTTTCTTTGGGCCAATGACTGGATGACAGAATCAGATATCGTATTTCTGATTCAAACAGAGATCTAGTAGTGTGGTGTGTGTATAGAGAGAAAGTAGGTAAGAAGTGAGGTCAATAGAAGAAAATTCCTGCTCTGTCACCAATTGAGGACGAGCTGAGTGTCACTTAACAGTGAGACTGGCTCTAATTTCTAGGATTACAAAACTCTTCTTTCAAGAATCACATGAAAACAGACTGGGAGTTGAGCCTGAAGCCATTTTTTTTCACTGCAGAAGCGTTTCCATATTTCTATCCTCTGCTTACTCCACCACATTATAGAGAAGCCAAAATTTTATGATGTTTCTGGGGAAAGATTTGCAGGCTTACTGAGACATGTTACCAAACAAATGATTTCTTTAATAAATATAGATGTTATCAATAGGTAAAAAGCACACAGAAAAAAATTAACAGAGCCCGAAGGAACTAGGTGACTCCACAGGTCATCGGAAACTAAAACACCCTGAAACAAAACCCCTTATTGAACAAAGGAGCTTCTGATAGTCTTGCTCTTGACTTGAGGGAACCAAGGACAATAAAAGAGGCTTCTAATCTATACTTCGGTAAGAACATAGGAGAAATTCTGAGAAAATGAAAAATCCCATGTATGTAGTGAACCAAAACAAAATAAATAGAAACTATAAGTAGATTAAATGTGCAAATAAAAGAATTAGCTCAAAATTCTCTTATCAATCTGGTAAAAATTTGAAGAACACATGGGGAATAAAGAGACTGAGAGAACGTTTTTTAAGTAGATGCAGTCACAATAGGTGAAGTAAGGCAGGCTCATAGAAGGATTGTGTGTTATCCCCCATGCATAAAGCAAAAGGGAGATGAGAGGATGAATGGACATTGAGAAGGGAGGGAGTTCTCATCAGAGTATCTTACATATTTGTTTGAAAATTCTATAATAAAACCTGTTATTTTGTATCATGTATAGCATTTACCAACTCATGTAGTTAATAAAATAGGTCTAGAAAATTATCTTACACCAAAAATAGCTAAAATGAAGCAACTGTTTTATGGTTACATGTTCATCGGGATTCACATCTACTCAACTCAAGGAAACCAGGCTTTCAAAGATGCGTCCAATATCCCAAAGACTTCACCATGGAAAAATTTCTTATCTAACAACAGAATGAGAATATAATTATCTTTCTAATCCTCTTCAAAGCTTGCTGAGTATCCTCACACCATAAAGCTATGTCTTTAAATTTTTTCAGAAAAAATAATTTGGAAATTGCAAATTTGATGTTAGCTATATTATTAATTATGGTCACATTTGTTGTTTACATGGATTCAAACCTTTATTTATCCACATTCCTCTCTTAAACAATTATTATAGTTTCTAAATAGAACAACCCAAACCAAACCCAAGCATTGAAGGAGTGCATGGGGGGAGGTAAAAATATAACAAATGCAAAAATGGACTAGGAGTACAGGTGGAAAATACCCTGAGATAGTATTGAGAACAGAAGGAAAACCATCCACAAAAATTATAGTGATAATGTAAGTGAAAAGAATAACAACGGTATCTTTAAGAAAAATATCTTTTCATCTGAACAACTATTGAACTGGTTGTGGTGGTGCATGACTTTAACCCCCAAGTATTTTTGTTTGAAAAACATTTAATTTGGGGGCTGTATAAAGTGATCAGTAGGTATGGTGTCTGCCTTTCATGTGGAGTCTTGAGTTCAACCCCCAATAGTGTAATGCCTGGAATAGCTTTGCAATCCTAGCACTTGGGAAGCATACACAACAGCTTCTACTTCAGAACAAGCGTAAGGTCATGTAGTATGCAAGAGACTTTCCCAAAAAGAATAAAGACATACATAAAGACTTACATTAGAGGCTGTAGAAACAACTTGCGGAGGAAGAGCATTTGCTGCACAAACTTGAGGGCCTGAGTTTGGCTACAGCACCCATGCAACCCATAGGACATGACTGCGTGTTATCTGTAATCTCATTGTTCTGGCAGCAGAAATTGGAGACCCCTTTGCTTGCTGGTCTCCTGCATAACTCTTGATTCAATGAGAAGACTGTCTCCAGGGAATAAAAAAGCAAGTGAAAAAGCAGGATATCTGATGCCTTCTTCTGGCCTCACCCTGTGTGTGCAGGCTTCTATGCACACACATGTGGACACACACATACATGATCCATTCAAATGTTAGACACAGACACAGACACACACAAACACACACACACAAACATATATATATATATATATGATATAAAAGTAACAAAACAATCAATAAACAAATGTATGCCTGCATAGCATTCAGTCAAAAGTGTGAAGTGAGGCAAATTATATAGCAAGTTAAGTTTTGTTGGCTAAAAGTGAAGATTTTTGACCTCTTTGATTACAGAAAGACATAAGCTCAGGGTCAAAACATTTCCTTTCTAAGGTCTAATTACAGTGATTGCCACTGTAAGAGAATAGTTGTATAATCATAATATAATACTATGTCATTTATTGGCTTATTGGTTTTAATTTTTACAGTTAATCTATAATTATGGACAAAGATCATGTATAAATATGAAAAGACTGTAACTGGTAGATTTGAATATTAAGGTGATGAAGGCTCGCTCAAAGGGGGAATATGCTCACTGATGGCAGTTTGCTAAAAATGTCTTAACACTATAATTATTTAAATAATTATTACAGTATCTAACCATGTTACCTTTTCTTTTTGATAACCAAATTCTCAACATGCTTTTTTAATGAATGAACCAAATGTAGAAAAAGTGCAGAAAAGCATGAACCTGTTTATATTCATTTAAAAAGTTATCAAACCCAAGTAAATCCTAAAATTATAAAATATGGTTTTCCCCCTTATTGTGGTGACTACCTTACAGATTATGCAAAACAAACTCCCCAGAGGAAAAAAAAACGTGTCATTTATTTTAAACTTACTTTCCATTTCTATTTTAAATTATACTTTTAAGGGAGAAATTGGAATTGATTGTGATTATGACTCCCTATACTATAAAACAACTTTCTACGTTGTTTGTTTAGAAATTCATTCTGTATTTATAAAGATTGGAAATGCCATCCATACCACACAGACTGATACACACCTATTTAAGTTGTTGAATGTTGTTTCCATGGTGTAAAAATATTGCAGTGCAGGGCTATTCTGGAATGGTAAACATTTTGACTGGAAAAATTTTCTTTACTTAGCAGGCTAACTCAGTTCACTGCCACATGAAAAAAAATAAAGTGCAGGAGGCAGTGAAAAACGACCAGTCATTTCTTTTCTCCCAGTTGATACATATCTTATTTATTCTTCCTTGTAATGTGTGAATGCTGCACTGTGCCCTATTTTGTCTTCTTCCTCAATTAAAATGTAAATTTCTGCAGCCCATCTCTATAATTCCAAACTGCTCTAGGCATGAGAATTTAAACTGCTTTTAATAAAACCAACTACAGATGCTGAAATAAGATTTCTTCCCAAGCCTTTGAAATCTATATGTGCTATGGAATGCTGGGTCTTCAATACTTATGTTTCAGCTATACATGTTCTGACAACAGAAAAAGTTGATTGGTGATTTTAATATCATCACACATGCAAACTCAGCATTGGGCACCAACCCTTCTCCCTCTCAGACAGTTAATAGCAATCAATACTCTTTCTTTTGTAAAAGATAAATGTTGGTCATACTTAGAATTTATAGCCTCAAAATGCCACCATTTATTTTGCCAGACAGGATAGCAAATTGATAGGTAGATTCCAAATTGAACTCACATTTGCAAAAAAAATGACTTCTGTTTTATTAGACTGTTGTTCTAACTTCTCAATTTTTATAACATATATGTGTGTGTGTGTGTGTAGAAATAGAGATAGGTAGATAGATATGTAGGTAGATAGATGATAGATAGATACACACACACACACACACACAAACACACGAAGCCTTACAAAACCATGTCAGCTCTGACTGTTTCTGTTTAACTCTTGACATACTTTCAAATCTTTAAATCTTCAGTAATATGTCTCCCACAAATAACATTACTAATGGCAGCTAGAGGGTCAAATTGTTCTCATATCCTCCTCTGTTCTTAAAATGTTTCTTTCTCATAGACACAATAATTCAGCAATCTTCCAGGTATAGCAGGACTTAACGACAATCTTCTAGGCAAACAGACAGTTGTACATTATTGCCAAATTATACAGTAACGTAAAAAGATTAAAAGTTAGACTATGTCAATGGAAATGGCATATCAAAATGAATATTTTACATCTGTAATTCCCATATGCCTCCAATCCTAAATCCTCATAGCATAATAATGACCTTAATTCCCATGATGAAAGGAAATCATTTCTCTCTTATCTCAAAATGCACAATTTTAGTCTAAATTTTTCCCCAAAGCAGTGATTTTCTCACAGAAAGGTTATCTTACCCCAGGGCCAATATTTGGGGACATTATTTAGAGGATAAAGATGATGGCACCAGTGCATTGTTATCTTAGTTATTTGCTATTGCTGTGATAAGAAACCATGACAAGGAAAAATTATAAAAGAAAGTATTTGAAGCTCACAGATTCAGAGTGTGAGTCTAAGAACTTCATGATTCTATGACTCAGAGATGTATTACACTGGATCAATAGATAAGAGTTCATATCTTGAAACACCTCCCTGAGAAAGAGATATATAGAGAGATAATTTGGAATGGTATGGACTTCTGAAAGTTTAAGGGCCACCCATTGTGACACATATCCTCCAACAAAAGGCCACACCTCCTAATCCTTCCCAAACAGTTCTAGCAACTGGGAACAAGATATTAAAATATTTCTTATTCTTATTCAAATCACAACACTGGCATACAGGTGCATGAGTTATATCAAGCATTACTTATAACGACATATTATTAGTGGCAATGCTTAGAAATAGATCTATTACAACGAAAATGATAAGCATGTAACAAAGGTAAATAAAAAGCATTAGTGTATTTATTTACATTATCATGTAGTCTAAATGGAAAAAAGAAAATTAAGGAAACTTAATTGGGAAACCATCCACAATTCTCATTTTTGTACTCTGTTTTTGTTACAGGGGAAATAGCAAGAAATGAAATATAAGAAATCTCCACCCTAACATGGGTATTTCATTCTAGGTTAAATCATGGCACTGTTCTGGACAAAATTATCAGAGTCTATTCTTCCTAAAGTCTTTCTCTCACCACTGCTAAGTCACGATCCAAAACCCCTTCTTTCCATATCTCAGCCTGAATAATACATGCAGAATGAACTGCAAGGTTGTCAGCCATCTGTCTTTCAGAAATCGTGTTTAAAAGCTCTCTACATCAGCAAACTTACTTAGCCAAGATGAATGTTTGACTTGTAGATAACATTCCAGTCTCACTCTTTAATGCTTCCTACCTAGGATGCCTTCATACTTCAATTCTATTTCTCCCAATTCTAATTTTGTACAAAATCTGTTTAAAATTCCATTTCCACAACTTTTATCCACCATCTTTATGTCTGTTTAACTCTTTACCTATTTATATCTATTGCTCACTACCACTGATGCAGATCATTTGCCTCTTTTCATAACAACGTAAACATTAAAGGAAAATATAACTTTTCAGCATAGACTGGGAATGGGTACACATGCCTTGCATAATGCCAACACTTGGTAGAATGAGATAGAAGAAAATCCAGGATTTAATACTAGATGGCTAACTTGGGCCTAGGCTAGCTATGTAGATGAGTGCCTCCCTCATGAGAATGCATATGTGAGTGTGTGAATGTGTGTGTGTGTGTGTGTGTGTGTGTGTGTGTGTGTGTGTCCCCTTTCTTCCCTCCCTTGTTCTTACTCTCTCTCTCTGTCTCTCAGAGAAAGAGCTAATATTTTCTTTGAAATCCTTACACGTGATAATAAAGAGGTATAAGGAACAGTTTTTATTCAAATCCCTTCTGGAGATGTGTTGGTGACTAAATAAGCTTCTAATAATACTGTTTTCAAACACTTTTTCTCTATATTTTGAATTTTAATTTAAAATCAGTTCTTTGCTCCCTTGGGGAAAGGAGTTTCAGGAGATATTCAGGTTGTTATCAGCTTTTCATTTTTGTTCATACTCGACAACACTGGAGGAAACTTGGAAGCAGAAATAGAGGCAGATTTAAATACAAGTCTCAGAAAAGTTGGCATCTTAAGACACAAACAAAGTATAAAAGAATGGTTGGAATGTTCCAAGTGTTTATCAAACAACCCCTTGAGGAGGAATCCACAGGCATAACGTTTCAGGTCCATCAATTTTACAACTATTTCTTTCCTTTCTGTCTTAGTTTTCATTGCAAGTCTAATCTAGATGAGTTTTATCATATTAAGATAAATTTTATATTTCTCAGTGCTTGGTTTCAATTAAAGGATATTTTTATGGACTAAGATTTTACTTTCATAGCCCTATTTCACAAATTGAAAAGGCATATACTAATGAGGTTTGAAGAATCTCTATTCTTAAAAAGATTTGCATATAACCAATTTCTGAAAGTACTGATTCATATATATGAACATATATATATATTCATAATATATGTTTCACACATGTATATACATATTCAAAGCATTATTGGTCCACTTAACTAGAAGTAACAATGATTGATTTGAAGTCTAAAATAACTGCAAGGTTTGCTTCTTAATGATGCAGAACTCAGAATATACTAGTTTTATTTTATTTGATGCTCTTTGATAGACTAAGTCATTCTTTTCTGAGTTTACTGCTTTATGATTAATAATTTTCTTCAACACCCAGTCTTCGTTTGTTTATCTAAGACAGGCTTAAAACAGTGCTGGACCTGATGGCTCAGAAGAAAAGAGCAGGTCCTGCTTCTCCAGGCAATCATGACTTGATTCCAGGCACCTAGGTTATGGCTCCCAGCCATCGGTAACACCAGCTCTAGATATCCTATGCTCTCTTTCGGCCTCTACACAATTCACACATCACACATCTCATATATGGATACACCTGCAAACAGAGCATCCATACCCTTAAAATAAACCTTAAAAAATTCTCACTACTAGTTGATTGGTTCATTGGAAGGCATGTAGATTTGTTAATCAATAAAATATTAGACTTTCTAAATCTGCATATGTATAATACATTCACATATAATGTTTATAGGTGTGCGACCACATATGTACCAGTACATGTTTGAGCCAGAGATCCACAGTAGGCATCTTCTATTACTTTGCAACTTATGGTGGTACAGAATCTCTCAGCAGGCATGGAGCTAATCAATTCAGTAAGAGCAGAACTCTCCTGTCCCCATCACCCCAACACTGCTCCCAGCTTTGTACATGGGTGTCAAAAACTGAACTCAGGTACTCATGTTTGTAACCTAACACCCTCCTACCTGAGATATACCACCAGCTAAATAATTTCTAATTTTAAAAACACCTTATTGTATTTCATGATGATTTTTGTAATCTTGACTTAGAAAGAAAATCAATTGATTATATTATTTTCTTAGAATCCCTTCAAAAAAACTAACCTTAGCAAAGTCAGCTAAATACTGATGCTGTTTTCTCCTTTTTCATGACTTCTTGTAGAGAAAGATGTTAGCGTGGTCACTTGTAATGCTACAACAAGCATATCCTGACACTTCAAACTTCAATATAACTCTGGGAAAATGGGGTCCAGAATTCTAGCAGCAAACAAGGACCCAGTGTTTGCTTGAATGATAAAAATCATGCATGTCTTAAATCATTGTAAAACAAAGCATTCTTATAAGAGGAAAATAGATGAATCCAGTGTAAAACAAAACAAAGAAGAAAAATTCAATGTATTATGGAGATCCCACATCTTCCTCAAGCCCTCAGATGACTGCCCTGAGGAACAGCCATATGGAGCAGAACTCATCATTTGATGAATCCCCTGCTAAGACATGCACATCTTTGGAAACCAGCAAGCACATCAAGCATCACCCCCTTTCCACCATGTCTCACAGGCAACAGTTGCAGGTAGCGAGGGCAGATTATTGAATTACATACAGTGATTGAACAGGGAAACTGTGCCCCTGTCTCAAGAATTCATCCTGTAGAACTTGTAGGGACTTTCCCTTTCAAGTTAGCATGCCTGTGATTGGGCTACTTATGAGAAGTTGCTGATGTTACCTTTTGTAGCCAAATTACAATACAGGGAGAAAGGCTTCCTTGGGGATTTAAAGATGTCATTCTTCCACCTTTCTTCCAATGCTAGTTCAATGTCCTTCTCACAGACAGGCAATCATTGTCTATTACCTGGATGAGTTACCCCCATGGATATCTTCCTAATTAGCATGTTGAAATACAGCAATATACTGCAAATGGCTATCATCCTCTGTGGGAACTCATGATCCAAACTACCCAAAGCTAAACCTTGGGCTTTTCTTGACTGAGAGCATGATTTTGCTTGAGCATAGCCTTCTTCACTCCTGAGAAGAGGAAAATTTAACTGAATTCAACACATAAAACTTGAAGAATGTGTGATACGAGGAAATGCCCACAAACTGAGTAAAGCATTAGCAATAACAATGTTTGCTGAGAAAATGAGGTGGCAAGCTGACACGAATTTTGGCCCCAAACCTGGGCAGGTTCTGTGCCTCTCATTCAAGGGGAGGATCAAAAGTGCACTATTCTCGCAGAACTTCCTAGCCCTAAAATACTCTTAATATTCACCTTATTTTCTCCTCTCCCTCAGAAAAATAGAGATCACACCACTATTTCCCATTATATTCTGATTCCTCCGCCTCATTCACCTTTACAGGAATTGCACTAATGAGGCGTCTATCACCTTTTCTTTTCTCTGAGATATCAGAAATCTTCCATTGTGAACTATTCACTTGTGTATATTAAGATACTCTCACGTTGTCAACACACAATACACCATTCTTTCAACATTCTTGAAACAACACATTTCAAGAGCATGGTCTCTTACTATACTTCTTTCCTCCCCTTCCACATTTATAAAGTGTCAGAATTTACTATGATCTATGCTCCTTGAGGGCACTCTGACTCTTCAATATGACAGACACTCTGAAGTCCGTAGAGCCTTCCTGGCAGATGGGTGCCATTCAGGAGCTGGGCTTTTGGAATCTGCTTCTTCAGACTCATGCCCTTATCTCTATCCCTTACTTTTTGATGGTTGTGTGGACGTCAGCCTAATACTATCTGCGCTTTGACTTTTTTGTTTGTTAGTTGGCCTTAGGTGTTTTGGTTGGTTGTTTGGTTGGTTAGTTGGTTTTACTTACCAAACACATTATAATAACAGCTACTTCTTAAATGTTATGATGTGAATTGAGTTAGTACACATAAAGCAAATGACACAGTGTTACTACTCAATTTGTATAGTTGTTGTTGCACATTCCCAGTAGAGTTTGACAGGGATGACCCCCTTTTCTAAGTTGAAATATAATATTTCTGTTTAATCTCTAGACTATTACATTGTCCAAGTATTGTTCACTACTCTGTTAGCTGATTATTTTCCCTTTTGTCTATTTTCATGAATCTATGGTTTTATACATTTGACATCTATATGCATGTGTATGTACACACACATGCGTACAGACAATAAACTATCTAAAAATAAAATGATCAGATAGAATTAATGAGTGAAAAAATTATCAGATAGAATTAATGAAGGAAAGTTCTCTAGACCCTAAAAGAACATTCCAGGATGCTGTAAATCATTATCTTTCTTTTCACGGTTCTCATTTAAAGAACTGTGAATTCGTCTTCATATAGATCAGTTTCTATTTCGGAGTGAGTGGAAACAGATGGTGACTGTTGTTCTTCCCCTTTCAGGAGTGGACTAATATTTAAAAGTTAGATACCAAAATAGCTTTCCTTCAGAGAGGGAAATATACCATTTTGGGCTTGTGGCTCATTTTTCAATGGGATTCAGATTGGAAAAGAAAATGACAAATTATCTTCAACTGCCACTTTAAGATATCTATGGAAGGCAAACTTATTTGGAAATATTTTTAACAGTTGGACTAACTTGTATTTCCTACATTGTCCTTACATTGAATTCTTACTCAATTACATGACTATATTTGTGATGGTTCTTAGAAGGAATTAATCAAGGTTACATGAATGGGGTTCTAGTCAATAGAATTGATGTCCTTACAGGGAGACAAGTAGACAATAGAAACTATACTTTCCACGTTTTGAGGATTTTCCAAAGGATGATTACCTACAGCCAAGAAGGTGTCCTCATATGAAATCTAGCTCTGCTATCACCTTGAATTGGGCATCATCTCACCCTATAGAATGGTGAGAAGGTAAATGCTGGTTTCTAGTCTCTGAGAGGCTGTTTAAAAAGTTTAATATAAAGATGGATCTTCATCAGTATTAGTAATGATGGCGAAAAGGAAACAAAGGGTTAACATTAAAATTATAAGGTTTTTCCTTTACAACCCATAGAAATCATTCTTGTGTAGCGCATGGCGTCGTACAGAAATTTCTAGAAAACAAAATTTCTTACAAACCATGGCACTTGCCCACTTTTCAAATTCTGAGATAGATGTGTGGAGAGTTTTGTATGTTATCTCATGACAAAACATAGTTAACCACAACATTGTCTTGAGTCAGTCATACTTTCAAAGGTTAAAGGTGAGGATCAAAGACAGAATATAATTTCTTCACAGTAGTTCTGGGTTTCCTACCACAGTCATTTTGTTTTAAAATAAAAACTGAAACATAAGATTAGCAATTTGCATTGTAAGTGGAAAATGACGAGGGAACTTATTGGATCATCAGGATTCTTACAGCGTGTACTCGGGTAACACTCTTACTGTTTACTCTCATGTATTCTTGAAGGTTCTCTGCAGTAGATTTTACAGGCCACCCTGTGGCTTTTCAAGCAAAATAATCATGCTTTTTCTTACAAATTCATTTTAGCAGCACTTGTGTTTTGATTTGCTTCAAGTCCTCTGACACTTATTAACATGCAGAGTGGTTCAGGGCAGCCTCATGTTAATGCACCTCCTTCAGCCAACATATCACACATTTTCTGTCTGACAATCAACATTTTATTAATAGTGTGCTGAAGCCGGAATGGGCCTTAATGATGGCCTATTTTTTTCTCCCATCTCCTACCCAGCCATTCTGGAACACATAAAGGGCACAGATACTCTGACTTTCAGAACTTTGTGCAACCTGCATGAACAATTGGGGAAGCTATCTTTATTTCCATCATTGTCTATTATCTGATCTAAGTAAGTTAGATAGAACAAAGTCTCAATGGAAAATTTGTATCAGGGCTATTCCAAGTTGAATATGTTTTAAAGTTCCAAATATTTGTTTCAACATAGAAATGTATTTAAACCTCTCT
>NC_022020.1:56538054-56539160 GCF_000317375.1 Microtus ochrogaster
TATCTTATAACACATGCACACACACACACATATATATGTACAATGCTTTCTTCCAAGTGTACAATATTATAATTGAAAATACATTGCTGAAGCTGGCAAATGGTCTAGTGGATAAGAGTACTTACTGTAAAAGCACTTGAATTTGAATCCCTAGTTCTCACTTTAAAAGCTGGGCATGATTACTCATGTCTATAACCAAACATTAAGGGTGGACACAGAAAAACTCTGGGTATTCCCTGGGCAGTAAACCATAAATGATGAGCTTCCAATTCATTAAGAGCACCCCTTTTATAAGGCAGTTACAGAGTGATAGATGAACTCATCTGATGCCACATTCTGACTGCCATATTTATGCACATAGGGAATATCTATTCATTCATCATATACATGAAATATGCATAATGTCTAGCACAGACATACATAAATACATTGTAATATAGGATTCCCCTCTGTATGATGTGAATATATTGTATTAACATTTGTTAATAAAGAAGCTGTTTTGGCCTTAGGAAGGGCAGACTACAACAAGGTAGAAAAACTAAACTAAATGCAGGAGAAAAAAGGCAGAGTCAGGAGATGCCATGTATCTAACAAAGGAGAAAAACGCCAAGAACCTTATCAGAAAGCCACAGCCTCGTGGCAATACACAGACTAATAGAAATGGGTTAATTTAAGATATAAGAGCTAGCTAGAAATACACCTGAGCCATTGGCCAAACAGTGCTGTAATTAATATAGTTTCTGTGTAATTATTTGGGTCAGAGTGGTAGGAAAAGCAGTCTCCATTTACAGCATTAGCTTAAAAGTATTAAAAATTTAACATTTTTCTCTCTTCTGCACCTAATTACCCATTAGCATTTAAACACTTCCATTTCTTTACATGAATGAAAAATACTAAACAGCAGAGATTTTTTCCAGTATGTCTTCTTCTATACACAAAATGAATTTTTATGTAGTCTTCTTATGTTGACTGTAGTTTTCTGTCCTGCCCGGTCCTACAGCTGTTAAGTCCCAAAGGATCACACAGAGGTGTGTCTACATTAGTTATAAACTAGTTGGGCCATTAGCTCAGGCTTTTTATTAACTAATTCTTTACTAATTCTTTTT
>NC_022020.1:56539294-56557027 GCF_000317375.1 Microtus ochrogaster
TTAACTAATTCTTATAATTCTAACATTAGCCCATAATTCTTGTCTGAGTTAGCCACGTGGCTTGGTATCTTTTTTGGCCAGGCAGTCACATCTTGCTTTCTCTGAGGCTGGGTCACAACTGCGGACTGAAGAATCCTCTTCCCAGAACTCTCCTGTTCTGATTGTACCATCTCTACTTCCTGCATGGTTGCTGCACCTATACTTCCTGCCTGGCTACCAGTCAATAATCATTTTATTAAACAAGTACAAGAAACAAATGCTTACATTTTCCCATAGCATTCTTATATCTACAAAAAGAGTTATTATACTTCTATTAATTAATGTAAATGAAAAATAAGCAAGCCTCAAATTAAAATTTCATTGTAGTAACCTCAGCCTCTGCGTTTTATACAATTACTCTTTATGCCTCCTAGGGATTTCTCCTATTAAATGATAAAGATAGCTAGCTTCTAATTGAAATTAGTTGGCCCACACACAGTCAAAAATCCCTGATGTTCTGATGTCTTTGTATTAACTGAGTGTGGAAAATAGAGAAATCTCACACTGTAGGCTAGGCAGATATTAAGGGTAATACTAACAATGAGAGATAGAAAGATGGATGTTTTATTATAGAGCAGAAAGCCAGATAGAAAGCAAAACACTCCTCACTAGGAAAGAAGTGATAGTGTTCATTATGAACTCAAGAACAATCAAGAGTAATTTTAAAATATAGAATTTTAAATATTTGCCACTTACACTAGTTTGAATATTAGGGTATGGTTGCGTTTCTTGTTTTATTTTTTTGAGATAGAGTCTTGATGTGTTTCCCAAGAGCTTCTGAAACTTGCTGTATAAACAAGGGTTTTTTTTCTCAATAATTTTTTATTTACCCTTTGAGAATTTTCAGAATATATTTACATCATATTCTTTTCCTTTTCACCAGCTCCTTAGGTTTTCACCCATCTTCCCTATTCATCCAATCTCTCTCTGTCTCTCTCTGTCTCTCTGTCTCTGTCTCTCTCTCTCTCTCTCTCTCTCTCTCTCTCTCTCTCTCTCTCTCTCTCTCTCTACAAAACAGAAGCAGCAAAGAAAGAGGAGTCCAAATCATATTGGCAAACTACTTGCTATAGGTCCTTCCCAGTGTATACCCAATGATAAAGTGATTTTCAAATCAGCATCTCTTTTTTGGAGAGGATAGAAATTGATTCCATTCTGTAATTTTGTTGTTTTTTTTTTTTGGGGGGGGGGAGTTGATATTGTGAGAATATTGTGCATGCTATATTTGTGTGTTCATATGTGCTTCATCACCATTGTGTCTGAAAAACACTGGTTTCTTTCAGTCTTCTATCAATTCTGACTCTTACAACCTTTGTATAGATATAGGAGCCTTGAGAAATGGAGTGTGATATAGATAATTAATGCTAAACATTATAAAATCTCCAATTCTCTGCATGTTTTTCATAGTAGATGTTTTGTTAATTAACAACTACTGCAAGAAGTTTTGCTGATCCCACGTAAGTTTTTATTTTGTGGTCCTCTTGCCAAAATCCACTAATTTCCAGAATTACAAGCATACTTCACCTTTTCTAGATTCAACTTAAATATTTTATGATACCTTTCATTAGAATTACTAAATATTGATAACTTTTGTTAAAAAAATGTTACTCTAAGGTCTCTTCTGTGAAATGTTTTATATCTAATACCTTAGTAAAGGAAGATGAAACCAAAGAAACACACACAATGTATCTACTTACTATTAATCTACATACAGCCATCATTTTATTAAGTAACTGCTAAGATGCAGTGCTGAGTTAGCAATAAACACTCTAAATGGCCATGCAGAACATTAATGTTGTATGTGCTCTCTTCTGGTTGGCAACAAACACATTTTTCTCTGTCTTATTTCTGTGTCTGAATTTTTCATTCAGATAGCAATGGCTACACAGTGCACAGCTCAGTGCTCACACATACAGTGATACATCATAAGGAACCAACCAAAACTCCATTTAGTGGTATGTCTGAGGATAATGCCAGACAGCTATGGAAACAAACAAGCTTAGGATTGAGACCCAAACAAATGGCATATCTTCCCTCCAAGAGCATCAAGTAGAATGGAGAACAGAATGCTGCTACTCTATCAGTATCTTCAAGCAAGAGGCAGTGTTCTAACAGCAACGAAAGCAGAGGAAAATGGGATGAGGTTGACTGGACTTTCAAGTGCTTCATATTTTAGGCCCATGCACATTTGGCATATGCATATGCTAATAGATACATATCTATTACAGACTTATCCTTCTTGATGTGAGTGTGTAAGTAGACTGAAAAGTCTACTGTGACTAATTTTAAAAAAATGATAGTAATATTCAGGTAGCCATATACCTATGTCTTTTCTGGACGAACAGGAATCTCGTGGACAGCTCATCACACATACCATCCTCCTTTTTATGGTACAGAGTTCACTTTTCTAAAGTTGTTTTACTTTGCGGTGTAGCCATGATTGAAGGCTAATGAGAGTTTTCAGTTATTAATCTCATCCTAAAGACATTTTAATTAGTGTCATGTTACATAAATCCACCTTAAGGCAAATTTTAAGGGAAAGAAATTTTTAAATAATGTTTAATAAATATGGTTAATATGCTTTGACTTAAAAAAAGTCACTCATGCTGTTTCCCTACTTCATAATTTGAAGGAAAGTAAAATTGTACCTCTTATCTTACAGTTTTCCTCCAGACATCCTCCTGGTTGGCTGTAACTGGCTCATGAGCATGATTTGTTTTCTCTATGTTCAATTGCTCTCATCACAGATCTGCACCAAAACATGGCACCAAAGGGCCCTGTGTCACTTTCAATTAGCTATCCGCACTTTCATTATACTTTTTGAGGTCATGCTCTATCAGGGTCAGAGGACAATGGGGTTCTGACCCAACGAGGAGTCTAGGCAGTGTCTGTGTATGGAGACGCTTTCACAGAAAGCGATAGTGAAATGTTAAAATTTGTTGGAAAGGAGAACTTCCTCTCCAGAAGCAATTTGGGAACAAAGGGAGGAAAACGTGCTGCACATTCAGTCAGTTTTTCCTGCCAGAAATCAGCAAGAGCAGACGACTAAGCTTCCCTCTGTTAACTCATCTTCATGAGAGAGCTAAGGCATGACTACAGAATGGGAAAGACAGGAGGTGGCAGGGGCAGGGGGATTAGAAAATAGATTATGGTACCTTCCCACAGTCTATAAAAATGAGTTCTCTTTCCAACTCATTATACTCCCTTTCAGTCTGTTACTCCCTTGGAAGGAAGTTTAGAAAGGAAGGTGTGTGTGTGTGTGTGTGTGTGTGTGTGTGTGTGTGTGTGTGTGTGTGTGTGTGTGTGTTCTTCTCCTTAGAGTGCATAACAGTCTTACACCCTTAGGAAGGATATTCATACTCCTCTCTGAAGACATTCTATTGCCCAGCTCTGAGGCCAAGCTCACTAACTGAAATCACAGGGAACTAGGCATCTATTGCTAAGCAATCCTGGTCCCGGTGGTGCTGGTTTTTGAGCAAGCTGGTCTTTGTGGGCCCACTTCATAATGCCCTATTGGTAGTAAGGGAGCCACAAAGCAGTAAGCTCTGATATGATGACTAATCAATCAGGAGTTGAAAGCTCACATACAGGGCATTCTGGGAAAATTCAAGGAGGCTTTGGCTGCTCTGCTAAAGAAAAGCAAAAGGCCAAGGCAAAGCTCTAGTTTCTTTCCCCGCAGGCTCCAACAGCTGTCATCTGTCTCAGCGTGCCAGTGGAGTGTTTTCTCTAAGTAAGAGTCTCATCTGCATACTAAGAAAGCGGTGAGAAACCAGTGAATGGACAAATTTAACATCGATTCCTAGCAACTACTTGTGGTCCTTTCTATTTCCCAAAGTTTCAATTCAAGAAAACTAGATCTCAGAGCTAGACTTTTAATGTCTCTGTGTAGAGGGAATGTCCTGATCTTTCTTGCACGGCTTCTGTAACTTTTCTTAATGATACCCCAAGCACCACTCATTACCAACTAAATAGAAATAACTCTACTGAGGCTTCAAAGAGGATTCCACTACCCACCATGGATTCTCCAAAAGTACTGGCCACAGCAACTCGAAAGAGACACTTTATTAATGGGATCACAAGGAACTCATCCCGCCAAAGCTCTGTGCATAACTGCCTTGCATTCATGTCCTTTAACTGAAAGGTGAGCTTAAATTTCTCAGACTATGTCTGTAGATGGTGGCGTTCTTTTTGCTGTCCTCAGAGACTAAAAGTTTTTAAAAGGCACACATTCCATTTACTCACTCCGCAGCCTAAGCCATATTTTTAAAGTTATTTACAATTGATTTAATATTACGAAATAAATTATTGAATAATAAATAATATGGTATCGTGTGGGGGGAGGCAGGTGATCAAGAAAACCAATAAAACATGAAAATAAAGAAGGAAAGAGAGAAATTATTCAGTTGAAAGTTCTGAGAAGAGGCAGTTCTTTGGATGCTAGAGTTAGTGAGTAGGGACACAGAACTCCAGCTCAGTAGGAGTTTGAAGAAATAGCCCAATAATTTTTATATAATGTAGGCAAATTGGCTTATTTTAAAATATTACCTATCCTTACCTTATATTTAAGTTTTCTCAATTATAACTGAAATTAATCTTTTTTAGAATCTATGTAACATTTTGCTCCACAGTGTTATTTCAACATGACTGACCTTATTCTATTCCCTCCATTAAAGGAATTTTTGTGAAACAAATAAATGAAAGTTGATTATTTTAATTATAAAGTAATTCTAATGCACCACTAAACCTTCATTCTTAAGACTGATAAGATGGCAAGTGAGGGATATGTGCAGAGGAGTTTTCAAAATTCTTTGTTCTGGGTAAAGCAGAAGTACAGGGAAATACCTGGCACAGGACCTGGGTTTTCTGAGACATAAAAGATGGAAGGCAGGAACCCATAGTAAGAGGCAGAAAGGCATGGCTGATCTCAGACACCGTCGCTCCTCATCCCACTCAGCCAGAGCCAAGCCCTTCGACAAGTCCCTTTGCTGTCTGAGTGTCTGCTCAAGCATGCATTCGCTTTCTGTGTAATCCTCTTCTTTAGTCCCTGGTGGACTCGCTACAATTCATTCTTCAGCACTCACACTGCTTAGAAAGAGAAGCCTGGCCATTTTCACAAAGACATGAACTCTTTTACGTTCTCACTCCAGTAACTTCTACTGTAGCGCTTTAACCCTTCTGTGAAAAATGCCTTAAATAACACAGCTTAGGTGGCAGCTAGAGACACAAACATTTCTCTAATTAATACTTACAATACAAACAGTTTACCCAATTATTGGAGTAGTATACATGGCTAATGAATGTTAACAAACATAATGAATGCCTCCCTCAAATTTATTTACTCTCTCCATATTGGTGAAAATAGGTACAAGTGGGGTGATTTCATGAACCTAATCACTATCAAATAAACTAAAATTTTGAGACCTAATTAAACTCTAGGTTTTGATGTGTTAAATAACTCTGCAAATACACAGCTGCATATGGCACCATCATAATCTACACAACATGATTAAGTTTCTACTTTCTTAATATGGTTAGAAAATTGCCCTAAACTTCTGTTGGAAATCATCTGTTATGTTACATTATCTGTTTTTAGTTATGATAGAGACTTCTATCATCTTTAAATAAATATACAGGGTGTACTCTTTGAAGTTATAGGGAAGTGAAAAAATGAAGGTGAAAATCAAAGCAGAAAGTTAAGGCAGCAAATTCAGGACAATATATAGATTCATCAGAAGTTAAGAAAAGGACCACTACTTGAAAAAATAAGGACATGAAACACAGACAAAATATTTTAAAAGTCACTGGAACAATACAAATATAGGCCAAAAGTATGTACATATTATACATTTGGATGTCTCAGCAAAGAAGAAACTCTCAGCATTTTGGTCAAGACCTTTTCATTAAGGAAATTACCCACCAACTAAGTAAGCAACACTGGCAACCATGCTCAAACAAGTTCTGCAACCAACACCTCAAGGAACTTCAGGCTCAATACGCTACATATGAAAACAAGACCATGAAGGAACACAAACAGATTTGCATAAAAATATTATGTTACCAAAACTGGGGTTGAAATATTCTCTTTATTTAACACTGTTGTATAATGAGCTGAAGAATAAACTGTGCATTATCTTATCCACATTACCTGAATTAGTAGATTCAGCTACTCAAACCAGAAAAATATGGAATTCCGTACTGGAGAAAAGTTAATGACATAAATAGTTTCCAAAGGAGTTGAGAAACCCTCCTTATCCAACCATCATGCTTTCAGGGTGGGCCAACTCACTGGAAGAAAATAATCATAGAACACCCAGAACACAAGAAAGCTATAATACTCTCAAGTGGCCATTGACTGTTCTCTTATATAATAGGTACATTTCACCTGTCAGTGACTTAGATGTAAAGAGGAAAACCATTTTCTTATCTTGACACAGCTACAGCCTAGAACCATGGAGGAAGAAAGCCCTGAATCAGATGCAGTTATTCAGGATGCCATCATGCAAGATGTGGAGAACTGCTTCAACAGCTTCTTCTCTCCTACGTATCTTCAATTACTTATGCTTTCCATTGGGTAAATCCTTAAGGTACCAGCTACCAAGAGAGCCTATGTGATACAGGACTCAGGACCCAGGCCCCTGAGTAATATCACAGAGCATGGAAAGGGAAGGTATGGTTTGAGGTCTGAGATAAATAGGAACAATGATGATTATACAGGCCAATGGCTACTTTTCACATGTACAAAATGTTTAAACAATTCAGAAACACCACAAAGTGTATTCTCTTGAGTGCTATAAAGCATAAATAAATAAATGCTTCCTTTCTGTTACTTGTTCTTAGGAAGTGAATTATTTAAGTTGTCAGAATACATAAATTACATCTCTTTATTCACAGATGTGGAATGAGCTCCCTTCCTCAAATCTTTTGTTGTTGTTGTTGTTTTGCTTCAGGGTTAATTTTGACTTAAAAATAGCAAGGGAAAAGATTTCGAGAGAATTGTTCATTTAGAGTGAAAGACAATCTATGGATTATTTAAAGGAAAAAAACAGAACTCTTTGCAGCACATCTTAGGTGTTTTCAACATCTCTTGCAGTGGAGAGAATCATCATAGGCTGACAAGCACCATCACTGTCTATGACTCCCCACAGACCCACAGGCACCAGTGGAGCTTACTGAGTGCATGCCAAAATGTTCCTGACTCAGATTAACCTGTTTAAGCAAAGAAGAGGCTCTTGGGAAGCTTACACACTTTAGTGTTATCTGAGCTTAAGTGCAAATCACTGAGGTAATGAATTTAGCAGAAAGAGCTTTCAGTACACATGTGTCCACCAGGTATGGGTCTACGACTCAGTGGCCAGATATCTCACAACAGAAATATGAGTTATTTATGACACACTGCCTTTCACTATAACCTTCAGAGAGAGCTTCTTTCTAACAACAATTACAGGATAGCATTGTTTTAAAAAAATAAGGTTTGAATTCTAAAGGTACTAACTGAAACAAGGGGATCTCTCTTAAAGAATAAGAAATGAAGAGACGAAAACAGGAAATCTTTAAAACCTGTCATTGAAATCCATGCTCCCAGGTCATGTAGGGATTTTACTCCACGAGATATAGGGATACAGCAGTTACAGCAACAAGGATGAAGTTTAGAACCTGGGCTATCTTAAAAAGACTCGGCAGTGGAAATTATTTTGGAGGAAATATCTTCGCCTTTCCCCTTTTCTGTGCTGTACTGGTTTGGTCTGTTTGTGTTAAGAAGAGCATCTGATATCTGTTGCTTCCTTATTTTTATTAATTCTTCAAGCATTTAATACATTATACATAGAACACTTTTGTCCCCCTCCCCCATTTCCTCCCATATCCACCCCTTATTCCAACTTATATAACTCTGTTGTCACCTTTTCCCGCCCACCAAGAGTCATCAGTGCTGCCTAGTTGCTCTTAGATATGTGTCCATCCACTGAAGCATGCTGTGCTAACCAAAGGCCACGTCTTAAAGAGAGTCAAACCCCTCTCTTTCAGCAGCTATCAACTACCAGCAGCCTTTCCTGCAGCATGGGACTTTACACTCTAACAACTCTCCACGCTGGGGGTTTGTCTGGCTTGAATTGTGCTGATGGTGTGCACATGGTCACGCCTTCTGTGAGTTCACACTGATTACTTTATGTTTCTGCCACGTTGGGTTCTTACAATTTTACTGGTCCTTCTTCTGTAACATTCCTAAGCCTTGGGGGGGAGGGGTATAATATAGATTTCACATGTAGGGCTTGCGTACTCTAAAATCACTATTTTCTGTACCTTGAGCAGTTGTGGGTCTCCGAGTTAATTATCGTCTACCTAGAAAAGAAGCTTTGTAGTTAAGGATTGAGAGATGAATTAATTTGTGTTAATGTCATTAGGAGTTGGTTTACTATTTTACTTCAACAACTACTCAATAGTCGTGGGTTCTCCCCTAGGCCCTATGACCTCTCTAGAGGCCTACCTAGTCTGATAGTCTGATAATGGTGCCAGGTACAAATTCCATCTTATAGAGCAGGCCTTCAATGCCAGACAATTTAAAAAAACAAAACAAAACAAAACACTATTCTAAGGGACAATACTTGATGAAGGGTTTAAATACCAGCAAGTGTGAAATGACCTTGCAGATCATTCATTATGTAATTTCTCCCCCTTATGTATCTTTTTTGGAACAAAGGCTTTGCTTTGCTGTTCCCTTTACTTGTTCTTTTTTTTTTTTTCTGCCTTTTTGTTGCTCACTTATTTTTAGCGAGAATCTTAACGGTGCGTCTCTCAATTGTGAATCTTCTCTTTCAGGTCAGCTGTGCTCCACCAGGCTTAGCTCTGTTCAAGATCTTGATATGGGGGGGTGATTATCCTGGACTAACCGGGTACCCAGACTAGAATAACAAGGATCCTCAAAATAGGAGGCATGTTGAGAAGGCATTTCAGAGAAGGAAAAAGGTCTTGTGAGCGGCACCTTAGGAAGAAAGAACAAAAGAGACGCTGCTCTTGGCCTTCAGGCTAGAGGATGCTGCCACAGGCTGAAAACCATAACTAAAAAATATTCCTAAATGAGTTCAGAAAATCTTTACAAAACAAAAATAATGAGAAATAAATGTAAGTATTTGAAAATATATACCAGATAACCTAAATAATTATTTAAAGAAAAACATCAGTGTTTACAAAAGCTTTGAGATGGTTAGAATTCTCATTGTAATAAGAATCTACACTGGACAAAATGGCTAGGGGCTAAGTACATTTCCTCTTTGCATTGCTATACTTTTCTTTCAATATCACAGTAACCTTGTCATCACCTCTGTCTGGGTCTTTTATTATTTTCCCTGGGACACAAGAAGATGGAACTACTTTTTCAGGGTATTTTGTGCAATCCCATCCCTTCCCTGGTTTATTGACTTTTGTTTGACTTGGAAACCATAGTTTTACAGTTACAACTTCTGAGCTTGAAAAGTAATTCATTGTTTACAAAAAACTATGCCTGTGAGTGTGTGTGGGTTTGTGTATGCATGCATATATGAATATTCAAGTCCTTGCCATTTACCTAGAAAACATTTTTTGCTGTGTCTTAAGAAAAATATGCAGTGGTACAGAAATTTTGGGAAGCTCTTTATATGTCCAATTAACATAACTACTCACTTTTGAGTATTATTGGTCTTGATTGGTGGAATCAAACGGTACTGTAAAGTCTATCCTAAGAAGGCACAAAATTAGATGTGTGAACTACATTTAGTCTCAAAAATATTAATATCGCAAAATAACGCTGTAAAATAAAAAAAATATGTCTATGCCTCTCTTTCACTTAGCTAAATATTATTCTATCAAAGTATTTTTATTTTAACCAATTTATAGCAATTTGCTTTGATTTGTTTGGGGAAAAAGATTAAAATAAACGAGTAGTGGAAAAAATAAAAAAAAATGATAAAAAGCCTAAATTTAGTTTGTTAATAGCAAGAGTTAAAAGTTTGATGAAGCATCATGGAGTTGGCTGTGCTTTGATTGTGTTTGTTTTTCTAGTGCTGCTGTAGGCTGGTATCTTCATACTGAATGTACCACTTGATCCCGGAGTCACCGAGTAATGAACTATGATGAGCCACTGGAAATTTTGTAATGATATTTACAGAAAAATGATGAGTCTCAGTAAGGGGTGAAAAACTGGGGGGCTAAAGTATACCAATTAGTAAAGAGGTAAAACAACTGTAGAGCAACACTAAGAATGTAAAAGTTCCAAGAAATTAGTGGCAGACCCCAAAATAGGAAGTTGCAGATTCTGTTTCTACTGGCAATGTAAAAGCAGTCATTTATGTAACTTATTAAAAAGCTTAAATTTTTGATTCTAAGAATGGGCTTCGGGGATAGTCATTTGATAGAATTTTTCTGTCCTTAATCTGTCATTTTCTAGCACGATAAGGAATCTGATAAATGAAAATAAACAAATATTCAAAGATCTATAATTGTGAGAAAAGAAAATGAAAAAAAGAAAACTTAAACACGTGAAAAACTTATAAAGATATGGCCAGAGTGACTGAAATATAAGGACTCAAGTGGCCAAAAGTGTGTGTGGGGGGGTGTTTACTGGACACTACTAGTCTTTAACAGTGCGGCGAAAGTGAAGGAACTATTTGTTATCGAATCATTAAATGCCCTGGAATGTACTCTTAGGAACATTTGGTATTTTATTTTTAATGGTTACATCATATATGCACATCCTAACACATTATCCTAACAAATGTACCTGTATGATTGTGTATGTGGTGTATAAATATAGTACACCTGTGGGCAAAAGTCTGTGTATGCATGTATACGCTAATTCCATAGAAATTCCCTTCTAATTTTTCTATTTTCTTATATTTTTTTCTGCTTTCAACATAAAATGTTTATGTTTAGAACCACGTGCCTCTCCCTGCTCCTCATCTGTCTCTATAAGAGTCAGTTTTAATCTTCACACATTTTTTTTCTAAATTCCTACATCCACAAACTCTATTTCAAGTGTGTTGGCACATGATCATTTTTATTGGTAATGCCTCCAAGTGAGTTATCAACTGATGATTACAATATTATTTAAATGATTTCTTTTTGTTCTTCCTGCCCCCCATTTCAACCTTTATCTTAAGATATTTCAAATTACCAGGCTTAATTACTCAAACCTATTTTTCATTATTACAAAGAGACTACATTCATTTCAGTGGCTTCCCAATTACATATATACAAGCTTATAAGTATATAATATATATAAGTTTATAAACAATCCTAATAAAATAATTCTTAATTCATCTCTATGGAAATCATGAGAGCATATAGTTCTAGCTAGGACTCCTGTCACTGGGAATATTCTCACAGAACAGTGAGCCTCATGTCTACAGACAGGTCTGTCAGAGGTTCACCTCTTAACATCTTTGGATATTTAGAACACTAGATAAAATGCAGGTTCTGAGAGAACAGACGGAAGAGTTCACACATATGCTGTGAAGGAAAATTCTTAAATATCAGAAAGAAAGGGGGAAACATCACCAGAGTAGCAAGACAGTTTCTAACATGTTGATTCCAGGGGAGACAATTAGAGGTAATTTGTACTGTGAGTTGGAATTAGGAAGAAATGTTTTCATTTAATTTTTTAATTTTTTTGTCTTCATAGTACAAAATCATCTGTCAGAATTCACTGAGTCCCTTGGACCTAAAGTAAGAAAGCACAAATCCATATTATAAAGCCTATTTTAGACATGTGACAGATAGGTGGCTGACATGGATATATAGTTAAAGACAGTCTTGTAATTAAAGGGCATTACAGAAAGAATCAAACATTAGGAATGTCAGTATCCCACAGATAATGAAATAGGCATCACTGGGACTAAAGATTTTCTGGAAAAATGTAAATCAACTTTGGAGTAAGTGCATCCAAAACAGCAAAGGAATAGGGGCCATGTAAACTATAGTTTATTTAGAGAATTTTTAAATTGCAGAAAAAGAAAATTAAAAAACAGGCAAGTTGACTTGACAGAAAATTAAAGATAATTTCCTCACCTGTGAGCCCTGGCCTTGAACCCTGCACTGTCTGCCTGTATCTATGCTGGACCCCATTTCCACACCACTATTCTAAGAAGTCCTGAAGTTCTAAGATAACCCCAAGAAGCTCTTTCATCTTCTGTTTCTAATCATGTCCTTTTTTTTTCTTCTATGCTTGTATAAAGTTTATCCCTAAAGGTTCAAGTGCTAGAATCAAGGTACAGATACCACGATACTGAGAGTAAGTAGACTCTTTAAGAGGTTTCACCTGCCACAGATGCAGGCAGATCTCCATGAGTTTGAGGCCAGCTTGATCTACATAGCTAATTCTATGCAGCTATGAGGTTGGATGCACACAGAAATAAGTGCACCCAACCCTCTTTAGAAAGGTTTAATTTCCATATCATGGGAGTAGGCTTGTTTGTGTGGAGCTTGATTCCCTACACTGAGAGAGGTTTTAAAAGACAAGGCCACCCGCTCTCAATCTTACTCACGTTTACACTAACCGTGGGATGCCATGTGTTATGTTGTAGTGCAGCATGAAGCTCCTGCCAGTTGCTGGTACTGTGGTCTTGGTATCATGAACAGGAACTTAAACTGTAAATTCAAGCTTGCTTTCTCTATAAGATTCTAGCTGGATATATTTTGTTACATATAATAGACTAAGACAATTCCAAGTATTGCTTTATAGCACAATGGGTTTATTACTGTTAAGATGTTATCAAGGTATAACACTCCTTTTTGAGTACAATATTGTGGCATCTACTTGCTCTTTATTGTAGTGCATAAGGCCTTTTATGGTATGTTCTTATTTTTCTCTTTAGTCTTATTTTCCATCATTAATCACTTGGAGTTGAGCCCTTAATTCATGGAACATGACATAATCTCCATTCCCAGGAATTTTTATTTGGGAAATTCCTAAGCACACTGGCCTGCAACTAGAAAATCAGTTTCCAAGTGGGAGCCTGCTGAGAACCATCAATTGATGAAGATAGCCTTCCACTGTGCAAATGTAATTCTTTTATCGTTTCTGCTCAGTGTGAGAACTGTGATCACTAGATAATACTGCAATAAAACCTAGGACAACAGAAAAAGGCAATTGGTAGAAGTTCCATAAACATTTCCTGAAAGTATTACTATTCAGATTTTTAAGCTTATTTCTCTTGTTCTTATAATAAAAATTTCAGCAACTATTTAAATACACATTTAAAATGATAATGTATTCTACAAGTACCAATTCTGCTGCTCCCAATGTTCTTATTTTATATTCATTGACAAAAGTCTATTTCTTCAGAAAAAGTAATATACTATATTGGTAGTAAGTGATGGGCTTTTAATATATATTTAACAAATTAATATATAAACCAATGACTGAAAACACTGAATAATCAATACTAGGTCTTTACTGAGATGTCCATAAAGAATATAAAAGATCATAAAAATATATCTTTCTAATTTTTTATAGCAGTGATTTTTATTTGAAAAATATGCCCTTACTCTCTATTTATTGTTAAATTATTCTTTTTCCCTATATCTGCACACCTATGAGTGTAATTGGCAAAGTATTTGTATAGCACCTTAATAGAACCTGTATCCTTCATTGTGATATGTTATAATTCTGAATTTTTAATAGAAAATGTTTCTTAATAATTAAGCTACATTTTTACCAATTAAATTTATACATGAAAATCAAGCTTAATTCGAACAGAAGTTATCAAAGAATTAAACAAGGGAACTCTTTTGTTCAACCAAAGGTAAAACACTGAATATCTGAATACCGCCAAGATGTCTGTAATTCCATTGACAAATCAGCAAATTATTTTATTAATATTAATGAACTTATTTTATAGGTTATGTCCTCCCCTCCGATTGTAACCTTCATATTAAAAGAAAAAATTAAAGTCAGAGAACTGATATGAACCAAGCCCAAGACTTATAAAGTGCAGACATCAAGACTGTGTGGTATTGGTAAAAGAATAATAAATAGATCAATGGAATAGGGATGGAAGAAATAGCTTAGAAACAGAGAAGCCACATGAATGTAGTCAATAGTTACCTGATAAAGTATCAAAGACAATAAAACAAAGCCAATGTGGTCTTCCCAGCAAAGAAACTGGGAAATTGGGTATTCTTGTGTAAAACAACTCAAGGGCTTTGGGGGTAGAGGGAACTATGAAATGCTGACTTCTGTGCATGACGTAGATGTAGTATGCATCCACTCACAGAAGCCATGGTGCATGCACAAGACCTGGACAAGAACAAGCACATCAAAATTCTAGCATAGAAGCAGCAGGATTTTCTACGGTCCATCCATATCAGAAGAGCTGCTAAAGGAGGAAACCATTCTCCTTAGAGAATGGGGCCTTTGGTCTTCACTCATACTCCAGTGGATGGCCACACACACATGTGCACATGCATAGTGCTAATGGATTCAATGAGTTATTAATAACAAAAACTAAAAAATAAGTACATGAAGCTTGGTGGGAGATAGGGATGGGAACACTCAGGGGAGTTAGAAGGAGGCAGTTGAGAATTAGTATGATTGATCACAATGCAGTGTAAAAAACGTGTGAAAATTTCAAAGAATAAAAAGTAAATATTAAAGGATAGGGACACATTCTCATATGACTCAGTAATTGTGACCCTCAATATTTATTCAAATGAATGGAATGCTTATGTTCACACAACAAGTTGCACATGGATATTTTAATTTTCTAAGCTTGGGAATAAGCAAGATATTCTTCAGCAGTCAAAATAATGAAAAAAACTATTATATACATCAATCTTAAATGGATATAAAGGAAGCTTACACACACACACAAACATATATATATGTATGTATGTATGAATGACTAAGGATATATAGCCATATATATATGACTGAGGAATAATTATTATATTAAATATTATATATGAATAAGTATTATAGATGTGTGACTAAGGGGTAATTATTATGTATTATATATGAATAAGTGTTTTTATATATTTATACATATACATATTATGACTCAGAAATAATCTGAAAATTATATATATGACTAAGAAATAATATATAAATTATATATATATGACTAAAAACGTGAAAAGTTAGAACATTCTGAAAAAGTTAAAATTGTGTATGAGCCATTAAAATTATGAGTGTTTGCCCGTAAGTGTAATTGTTTGGAGTAAGGAATAAACAAAGCATGAAGAATTTTTTTTAACATGAACTTAACATGAATGATGAGAAAATGACAGGTATGTATCTTTAATGTGAACTAGTTAAAACACATAGGCAGGTTTAACTCAGTCTGTATTTTAATTCTTAGGAAAATCGATATTAAAATACTTCATAGTTATTTTCTGCACACCTTGAATTGACTAAAACAGAATACTGCTTGACTGTGAGTGTCTGAAAACAAAAGAATGTCTGACCACATCAGCACAATTTAGGTAATAAAATAATTTAAAATCTGTGGCTTTCAAAGTTTGATTCTTGAGTGTATCCCTGCCTGTAACAAGGTTCTCTCTTGGAAAGAATTAAGTTATTTATGTGAATTAAAGAATTGCATATTATGAAGTCCTTAGAAATACATGAGGTCTCTTCAAATTCATTCCTCTTTTGTTTTACTGCTAAATTAATCTACAAAACATATTTATTATTGTCTAAATGTAGTATTGAGTGTCTGGGTTGTTTTTTTTTTCACTTATTAATTTCTATCCCTAAAGTCTATTAACAGCATAATAGACATCATACTAAATTAAATTCTATTAAATGTAGAAAATGGAAAAACGAATTATACAAAGCAGGTAAAATGTATGAGTCCTGAGGAGTATGATTATTTCATCATCCAAAGAAGCTAAGAAGTAGTAATAGTGTTTCCCCTTACATCACACATTGTTCCCTATTACTGACCAGTGAACCACATCTCTGAGTCTGTATCACAGGTGTGCCTGCCACAGTTATAGCTGGATGATTTTCATTTCAATTTTATGTTAGAATTATGAAAAGGTGTGACGGTATCTAATCCTATTACACTGACAGAGAGTTAGTTGAGAACAGATATTGGGGATATGGAAGTCATGCAGACACTAAAACAAGATCTCAGGATCCCTGCCTCCTGTGATTTTTCTCAGAGAACCTAATGATATTTGGATTGTGCAACTCCATAGAGCACCTTTAGATTGTTAATTCCACCACTGTGTTTGTGCTTACACATTTCAATATTCCACGAAGCCCAGGATTACTTTTTATAAACCAAACCAAATCTGTGAGTCTGAGGTGCACACAGCATCAGGGTTCTGAAAGAAACCTTTATTTAGTCATGACTCAGTTGCTGTCCAGACAGTCACATAGACAAATGCACCTTCATATCTCATAGCTGAAATCATTCATTCAGACAGCTTTGGAAGTCAGTGATGCAAATGGGTAAGTGCTCACCTTCATGCTGTATTTGAATGGCTCAATGGGGAGGGACAGAAAACTACTCTAGAAGGTCCTTAGGACTCTACTGACAAATGGAACTGGTGGGTACAAGTTGAACTCCAGAGGAATCACTGAATGCATTATGTGAAAGAATCTGGACCAGGTCAAAGAGACAGAAAGATTGGAGCATCAGTCAGGATCCCGTCTGAAGGTAGACATGGCTCTCACAGTAGTAGAGGTGGCAGCAGGGGAAAGGGGTGAGAATAAAGACTCTCCAAGTATAGTCACTAAGGCCAGTAACCTAGGTAAGTGCTGAGAAAAAGAATTTACAGTGACTTGACATATTCCTGTAACCCAACCTTCTACTTTGAGCACACTTAAAACTTAACAAATCTTTGTGAGCCATGTTTTATCTGAAGACGAGTTATCAGATACTGCTTGGAAAGGTCAGCACAAAGACTAATTTTAACTCTTCTATAAAAATATCACAAAACATTTTGAGACCTGAGAAGTTGAAGCAGCAATCTTGCAGGATTCACAACAGAGGATAAATGACTGTTGGCTGACCAAACAAGACAAGTGATGCATAAACAAGGGAATTAATTCCATTTGGGGAAATTTACTCTACTCTACAAAGGCCACAGCTAAACACACCAAAGGGCATGTTGAATGGAATTCAGTGTACTGATCATTTTATATTTAAAAATACAGAAACTGTAATTATAAGTTTTTAATTCCCTCACCCAATGCTTTTCTATGCTCCTTCTATGCAATATCACAATACGTTTAAGGGATAAAAGGAAGAGGAACCATTGGTCAAAAGTCTTAGAGCCACAGTTGAAAATCAAGACTTTGATTTCAGGGTGCCTCCACACAAAGGCAGCAGGGCATTGTTTTCTTATCACATAGATTCTCCCGAACGTTGGAAAGGATACAAACAAGAAACAGGAATCTCTCTTCCTAGCAAGTGAAGTAGTACATTGGAGCAAATTTTTACACTTTCTTACTGTTGTGGTTTTTGCAGACTGTTTTTGATTGTATACTCTTCTTCTAATGGAATAAAAATATCCCATAGACTTCCTTGCTCATCTTCTCCCTCCTTCTGATCCTCATTGGTACTTTGGGAGCTCAGTCCAGTGTTCCAGTGTGGGTCTCTGTCTCTATCTCCATCACCCACCCACGGAGACAGTGGGGCTGATTTATTGGGAGCTCACCAAGGCCAGCTGGATTGTGACTAGAAAAGCAGGGGATAAACCCGGACTCTCTGAATATGG
>NC_022020.1:56557534-56577394 GCF_000317375.1 Microtus ochrogaster
ACAAAGGGAAAATAACAAAATTCTAGTCTATGTGGAATATAAAAAATAACAGTATATGGAAGATTGGGCCAGTATCAGGTAAAAACCAGACAAAAGATTTTGGCCAAAACGTGTTCAATCTATTTTATGACAAAGCCATTATTGACATACTATTAGTAAGCTCTTGATCATCCGATGATTTTATCTTTATTTTTCCAGGCAAATCAACTGCCCTTCCCAAGCATTTGTTCCCAGTCTTTGTGTTGAAAAATTCTGTACTTGGATTTCTTTTATTTGTCATGAGATGAGCATGTACATATATGTACCTCATTAGTAGTATTATGTAATTGGTAATGATACTGTTCATTATAATCAACAATAACACTAACCTTAATCCTTTCCTAGACATCACTGCATATCTGTAGTATAGTAAAATGTTAATTAAAGCACCCACACTACTCAATTATCTTCTGTTGGAATGTTTTCCATTAGGAATCCACACACTATTTAACAAATACCAATTTATTTTCAAAGGATGCGCAAACAAATTTGTCCTAGAGAGGCAGTACAGGAGCTAAACCTGCCTGGATTAGAATTCTCAAAATTAATGTCTGTATTCTGGTCCTGTCCACTGCAGGTGAGGACAATGTACTGACCTTTAAAAGCACATGACTCCACAAATAAAATATCAGCAGGCATGGGCTTCTAACTCTTTGGCAGTTCAAGGATAGCAAAGAAAGGAAATGCTTCAGAACAAAATTTTGAACTTTTAGAGTAAAAGTTAAGTAACTCTTGTTAGTTATAAGGGAAGAGAAAAATGTGTACATGATATGCTGACATTCATAAAGTGAGACAAACAGAAATTTTTCAGGGACTCACTAAAAGATATTTTTCTTTGAAATAGCCAGATTGAATCACTTTGAACATCTTGTGAATTACAAACACTGAACATTTTTATCTAAATAAGCTTGTTGAATATGCCTGCTTTAAAATAATATTCGTTTGTTAAAAAATGGCCTACACTTTTTATTTGGTGGGACATGTTGATGGTTTCAACTGAGTGCAAAGATAAAAATAAAAATGATAAATAAGGTCCACTTGGGGATACGGACATATTGGAGCCTGACCATTGGTGAGTTAGTTTAGAATAGAGAGTGTCTAAAAACAGGAAGGAATATGAACTTGTTTTCAATAAATCAAGTTCCTGGGCATCTTGCTGTAATGACTGGCTCATGGAGATAACTTGTGAAGTGAGTAATATCAGACCACAAATGGGGACATATAAAAGTATCATCGCATTAACGCAAAGATGGTAATATGCCTACAAATAAATCTGAACGATTTGAACAGCCTTCTCTACTTAAGGATGGAAATCACCCAGATGTGCTAACAGCTAGCAGATTGTCCGTACAGGGAGGTCCACAGATACACTTGTCAAGTTGGTGACAGATCACTTACTATTAGAATTAGGACATTGGTCCTCTAATTCTTGTTCCTATCATACAGATACCAACTCAAAATAACATAGGAGGAGAGCAGGCTCTGAAAAAGAGTATTCCAAATACCTTATATTTTGTTGCCAAATCTGTAAATGAAGTGCTTTAGTTATGAAAACAAAATCTATTTCTGCGAAATGTTCAGAGAATATAAAATTTTGTGTCCTTGACTGGTTCAGTGTCAGCTTCAGGTGTTTGTTACTGAATGCTCTGGGGACCACTCTTATGTCACAGACCATGATTAATGCCATAGGAAAAGAGAACAGAACTAAAAAAATGAACAAATGAATGAACATATATATATATATATATATATATATATATATATATATAATCCCATATATACTAGCTGGAATACACAAATACACACACACACATACATACACTAGCTGGACCATAGCCTGTAATCCACTCTAATACATCCCATATAATAAATGTAAGAAAATCAATATATATAGGATTTATTGGAGTGGTTTCCAGGCTATGGTCCTAGTAACAGAGCAATGTCTGTCTACCAATGGAAAGTCCAAGACTCCAGTATTTTCATTCCTTAAGACTAGATGTTTCAATTTGTCTTCAGTATCCCCTGGAATCTGAAGATATAGACTCTAATACCACTGAAGGAATGGACTTTGCCACTAAGAACAAGGCCATGCAGGAAAAGAGGAATAGCTTCCATCTTTCATGTCCTTTACGAAAACTACCTCAAGAAGGTGTGGCTCAGATTTAGCGTGGGTCCCTCAAAGTTGTGACAAGAGGCTTGGACTTTTAGTTAATTTCAGACGTCATCAGACCAACAACCAAGAATAGCCATCACACTCAGGTCACTTGCTATCAAGGGTCTCATTTTAAAGAGCACTATAAACATCTCAAGAACTTGCCATTTCTTGCCCTGTGCTCATTTCTGGGAAGCAATAAGTTGGCTGGAATGGGGCAATGAGACAAGTAATAGGATTCACATGCATAGCACCCAACTTGTTTTTTTGTTTTAAATATGTACTATATTTTATTAGACTCTTGGGTTACTTGGTTTTCATATTGTGGGGGAATAATCTAAAACCAACAGACTTTTCACAAACTCTGACTGACCTGCAAGAATCATACAAATAATCTTTCAGGGAGCCTCCAGCCTTCAATCCACACCTGTTCTGAGAATTTAGGTTTGTGAGACAGAGTCATTATTTCTTTCTCCTCGTGTATCAGTAACTCTAGTCACAATGAACATGACTGGTCCCTGGGATTGCCATTACAATGGCATGGTGAAGTAGTTCTCTGTCTACTTAGAGAAGAGACAGGAAATTGTACCACTAGAGAAGTCTCTGCTATGCTTTCTCATACTCAAACTTCTGACTCTAACGATGATATTTAATTTTCAGATGTGCAATCCAGATGTGTGATCCAGATGCGTGATCCATATGTGCAAATCCAGATGTGCAATCCAGATGTTCAGTCCAGATGTGCGATCCAGATGTGCAGCCCAGATGTGCAATATATACAGATTTTCTTTTTCCATTTATTCTTTTCTCCACTCTTTCTATTTCCAAAGCCTCCTATTCTTCCTTTTTCTCTCCTGATCCTCAATGTGTTCACAGGAACTTGTTCTGTGAGTGTCGGCTCTCCTTTCTGCATGAAATTTTACTGCATTGACACAGTTCACATGGAACATGGCTATTAATCATTATTTTACAACTGAACAGATAGGACTTGCCAATCGTCACAACAGGAATTAAAACTGTGTGCCCGAGAGTTTTAATTGGTGACGGTCCCTGAACCAGAGACAAAAAAAAAAGTGTCATTAATTGAGACAGCTTTAAATAAGAGAAAAGAGAAGAGCTTTGGACTGAGCTCACTTTTGCTCCTGTTTTAGCCAATGCCTGCATGTGTGAGAAGGGTGTCTCTCCTGGGCTCTAGGGGCCTTAGTTTTGCTCCTTGTAAAATAGGTGATGGTCAAGCATACATAGCAGGAAAGATTTAAGGAGACATAATATTAAACACAGGGTTAGCTGTAACTCAGTTCCTGATGAATGTAGTGTTTATTAATAAGAAAATTAAAGAGAAACAGCACAGTTTTGGAACAAATATATGTAATCAGAGGCTGTGCCTTCATTTCCCAGTCATCCAGACCAAATAATCGCACAGAAAGTACATTTAATTACAACACTGTTTGTCCAATGACTTAGTCGTATTTCTACCTAGATCTTATATCTTAAATTAATCCATTTCTATTAATTTGTGTATCATCACGAGGCTGTGAACTACAAGTAAGATTCTGCCATCTTTCTTCTTCATGGTGTCACTCTGACTCAATCTTGTTTCTCTCTCATAGACCCAAAGTAATAAATGGTAGTAAAACATATTTGCAGCATACATAGAGGAGTCCCACATCAATTATAGCCTAGATATAGATGAACACTGGTGTTATAGGATTCAGGATGTGGGTGATTCCATGTTGAAAAGTAAAATATTGATGTAATGACTAATATTGACTAATATGACTAATAATGACAGTGATTACTTCTCATTGGCCTGTCTGACAGAGAAACAGTTGGCTGCCTATGGTTATAAAGCACTTAATGAGGTGTATCTGTCTAAAATGTCACATAAAATTCCTAAGTAGACAGAAAAATAGTGCTGGACCCAGCCTCCTCTTATCTCTGACTTCTAATTCTATATATTTTCTGCTTTTGTCTATCATCTGGAACCTAATGCCAGGGTGTCCTGCTTATAGCTAACATTCTAATTTGAAGAGTATAAAGAATAGCTTAATATAATCATAAATCTCTATTTAAGGGCAAAACACACTTTTCTAAAAGGCTTCTGGTATAATATGCTATTTTATGTAATTCAGTTTTTGCAAAATATTTTATATGAAAAAGTATGTTTTGTAGTCTTTTGTGGTAAACTCTTAAATTATATATTAGTAAAACTTCTAAGTACTTGAGTTCCCAGAATGTCTCTATATAAATAATCAAACTAGCACAAAGTTAAGATAGTAGGAAAAGATGAGCTTAGTAGCTACCACTGAGGAAAGGATATTATCTGAGGTGAATTGTTGTGAAATAATCCTTTGTATCCTGTAAAGATTTGTCTGGGATTGGTTTAATTCAAAAGTTTATTGGATGGTAACCAGTTTGGAAGTATAGGTGAGACAACCAAATTAAAGATACTGGGAATAAGAAGGACAGAGAGAAGTTACTAGTAGGATGCAAAGGGAGTAAGACATGCTGGAGTACAGGTAAAGCCAAGAGTCACATGGCAATACATAGATTAATAGAAATGGATGAATTTAAGTTGCAAGAGCTAGTTAGTAATAAGCCTGAGTTATCAAATGAATATTTACAATTAATATTAAGTTTCTGAGTGGTGGCCACCAGCACAGAAAAACTCAGACTACAGTTAATTTTGGGAAAATGACACAAGACAGCCAGAACTACGGTAGTGTGAATGAGTTGAAGGTTCCTCCTCGTGGTGTTTCCTTATATTTCATACTAGGTGCGATTGTGTCACTTAGAAAACCCCAACTTCTCAGGATTGGATTTTGAATTGTTGTTCTCCATATCAACAGTTTCAAGGTAGGTAGAAGGTAATTTCTTCCCCTAAGACTTCTGGTGTTCCCACTGAAGATTCCAGAAGATAGTGTGATCAAAGCTTGACATGGGTTTATATATTGGGGTTCTCTTACATTTCTGCAATCAGTAAAATATAATATTGCAGTAGTGGAACTGTAAATTCTTTTGTCACACACAAGTGCATGGAACTAGACCAAATATAAACTACAAACTCAATCCTTGTAAGAATTATGGACCTTGAGGGAAAAATCATGGTTACTCTAAGTCAAAGAATTTTAATTTTGATGTTTGTGCAGCATTATTGTGGCAATTATTTAGAAGAGAAAGTAGGACATATGTTCCTCTCCCTCTGTCATGGTTTATATAAATGACAATCAATTTCTCTATTCAACAATTAATATAACCCAAGCTGCTGATGACTGGTATTCTACAGATAGATAAAGAGGAATATTTCAGTTCATCAGACGCCAACTGTCAAATAGGACAAAGAATAAAAAAATAGGAGTAATTAATTATTATAGGTGCTGAGTTGTAAATCATTAACTTATATTGTAATGAAGTTAGGTTTATTAAACTTATGTAGAGAGAAAAGTGTCCTAGAAGAGGTGATTGATAATTTGAGTCTTATGAGATTATAAACTCAGATGTTGAGAAATGTCAGGTAAATAAAGAATAAGGTTATCTGGGACCCGTAACCAACAAAGCACATATGCCCCCTAGAGAAAAGCTGCTTTCCATCGCTGGTCAATGATAATCAAGATGGAACAGAAACTTAAAGGTTGATGTCTTCTACTTTTCAGAAAAAAAATTAGAATGCTCTCCCATAATTACTGATTAAATTTTTTGTTCAGAAATTTTAATCTATTCCTACTTACTTGACAGCCCAAAGCCAAATCATCATCATCATCATCATCATCATCATCATCATCATCATCATCATCATTAGAGCACATTTGTACTTTGGCTTGCCAATTTTCACAATGGTAGATGGGTTGTGAAGGAGATCATATGAGTAATTTCCATTTGTAGATGTTAGAATACAATAATATAGTCTATTAACTATACAAGTACATATAATGTTTCAGCAATCAAAGCAGTTTTGATAACCAACAGTGACTATTTTCATTTCAAATGTTCAGAAGGGAATTGATGAAAATCTATCTAAGTTGTATTTTACAGCTTATCTATCTTCTAAAATATGCTGAACTAATATAAAAAGGCAGTGTAAATATATCTTTAGTTTATTCATTTTGATAATACTGTATATCATGTTGTTTTTTAATAAATAAATGCCGAGGAGACCATGACCATGTCTTGGAGTTATGCCCTATGTACTTATAACACTTGAAATATTTTACAATCCAGTGTTTCTTTATCAGAATCAGCCAGAAGAAAACTGCAGTTTCTAAAGTTTCTGCTTTCATTTTTAGCAGGTCTTGAGTAGGGTCTAAGCTATTGTGCTTCAACCAAATCTCTACATTGTGCCCATAGCCTGCCCATTCTGTATAGAGCACAGTTGTGGAAGGTAGCTATTTCTTTCCAGAGAAATAACAAAAGAAAGAAAGTAGACTACATTTTCACTTTCATAAATACATAATTATTTTGTTTCTTATTATACTCCCAGCTTGAGGGATTCTGAAAAGTAAAAGAATATATTTATTGTCAGGTAACAATAAAAGCCCTCTTCCTTTCTTTTTTTTCTAATTTTTTCATAAAGTTACTTCCAAGCTTGAGGAGATTACTTTAGGTAACATATTCCTAAATGTTTTATACAATGTTTTAGCTCAGACTCAACTTACAAATATCCTTCAAGGACATGAACTTTGTTATATTCCTGTTCACTCATTACTTTCTCCATACTTGACAACATCTCACCTAGTCTTACTACTTCATTCTTTTAGTAATCTCTGTAAATCATTCAGGCTTTATCAGAGTGTCCTACAACAGAATTTTGACCTTTATCCCAAACACAAAAATATGATTAGTTCTACTTAAAACTTTATCAAATCATGTAACTTTGTTGTTCACCTTTTTTAGAATGTTGACTTGCTCAATTGCAATTCAGTACTGATTTTTGCTAGACTGTCATCAAGAACTGGTTAATTCAGATTTATATTTTTCCCTATAACCAAATGGTAGTATATTATGTCGTATTTTACTTTATCAACATATTTTGCATATTATTTCCAGGGTATGTTTTCCATAACTAACAATTCTCTATTCATTTGCCCATCCATATAGTTACACAAAATATGCTTGTAAGACTGTTTGCTAACCTATTTGAATAGCTTTGTCAACTTCTCAAAGACTTAGAGATCTCATTGCAATCAAAATGGCCTATGACTTTCTCTAGGAATACATACTCTCAATCACTACTATTAATTCACCATGACTTGATATCATTCTCATTTGGGTTTAGCCCTAACTTATACTCAGATATGAAAACTATTTACCCACAGAAATTTCAGAAACAAGCATATCAAGTTTAATTTCTAGCTTACTTAGACTTCAAACACTATGTTCCAATGATTAAAAAAAAATACAAATTCCTCCCTCTTTAAAAAAATAAATGAAGATAAAAACAGCATCATCCTCATAGATTAGTAAAACTGCTACAGAATTCCTATATAATGTGCTGGTATATACAGTGTCCAATAAATGTGGATTATTAGAGTATCAATGTGAATAATGAACACTGAATACTATTAATTCAACAGATTGTTGTTTGTACGGATATCATAGTTGATAAAAAGCGTTGAGGGCTCTACCTCAGTGCAGTTCACACTTCACTGAAATCAGGAAACAACAATGAATGTGTAGGTAGACAATAACAGATAATCTCAAGAACTATGAAAGAAAAAGAACAGTATCATAGGAAGAGGTAATTCTAATTGGGTTAGCATTATTTATTTAAAAATACACGAGAATTCAGTATTTGAAGTGTGACAGGAAGAAAATGATGAGGGACAAGAATTCTAGATATTGGAAGCTTCTCCCTAAACAAACGTGATAGGGACCCTAATAATTTGTCATGTTTGGCACCAATGCTGGATCCGTGTGATCAGAGCCTAAGTAATAAGTTGAAAGGGGACAGGTTAGAAAGGTCAATCCCACAGGCATTAAAATATGTGTAAAGGAGATTTTAGTTTAAGAAAACTAGAACGAACAAGATAATTTGAAGTTTGAAGAAGGTTCATTCACGTTCTGATTAACATGAGTGAAATTGGGCCACAGTCAAGCAAGAGTAGAGGAGACACAAACGTAAAACAAAGTAACCAATGGGAACTGCCAGGTTTACAGGAATGGCAAATAGAATGAAGAGGTGCTGGCAGCTTTGAAGTAGATCTTAAGGGTTGGGCTTTCGTGGATTTATAGTAGGATATTTATATATGAAATAGAGTCTTAAATCTGATGTCTATAGTTAATACATTATTATACCGAGAAGCCTTATTCATCAACCCAAACATTATTTACTGATTTTGACAGCTTTTATATGTGTTATATATGTGAATCATAGTTTGTTTGTTTTTTTATAGAAAACTGTGTCAATTGTGTATCTCTGTTTTCCTGGTGATTTTCTTAATAACACAAAATATTTTTGTAGAGTGTAAATAATGCTAATAAGGTTTTAAAATTTCCTCAAGAAAGCCCATAATATTATAGCATGATTTATTTTTTAATTTCAATAGCATACCTTTCTATAGTATTTCATATGTACTAGGCCATGGTTTGTGTCAAGCCACAGGTCATACAATCCACTCAAACACAAAACCTAATCAGTAGTCTATCATTAATATCAATCAGAAATCCATTTTTATAACTTTGGCTCAGTGACCATACATGACAAATCCTACAAATCCTAATACAACTGTCTATCCTCAGTATCATCTCTAATATTATTCTTGGTTGTAAGTTTTATTTTTCTTGAGTTATTCTAAAATATGAGGTAACATTAAGTTCTCTTGAGTTCAGGCAAGCAATCATGCCTATGGACATTACATCCGCATGAGACCTGATACTTTGTTATTCCAAGTCTGAATAACAGCAGTAACCCACTGCCAAAAGAAGCTCAGGAATAGAAAAGCTAGATCAATAGGGGAAGATGCTGGCTACACAAACCTATCAGAGTAACTAAGACCACGTGACAACATGTGCATGCCCACCTTAATCCAAAGATATAGAAAGCAAGGCTGCATGAGTGGTGTCTGCTCTCTCTCAGTGGTGGTCCTGCAGCTTCCTTGAATACTACTTCACTGCGTCTATCCTTCATAGCAACTCACTGACCTATCAGATCTTGAAGACCTGCTGAGTCGCTCACAGACTCTTACTCAGCAATATCCTCAAGTGAGCACTGGGATATTATGGCAACGTTTCAAGGGAAATGTGGTAGCAGGAGGAAGCTATATGGACTGTGTGTGAAATAGCAAACAGTCTACAGCTGTTTTTTTTCTTTAGGGAAGATACTGATCGTCATGAAGTATCCACAAAACTTTTAGTCCAACAGAAGAAAACCCGAAGGGCATGCAGTGGAAAGCAATGTGCTTCTCTACGACAGTAAGTTGGCTGGTAAGGTGAAGCCAGATTTAACTTGTTGTTACATTAAAAATAAAACTATAACAATGTCCCTGTTTTCAGTCTTCCTTCTGGCATGTATCTCCATAACGACTCAGTAAAGGTTTCATTCCTAAAGCATCTCGGTTACCGAGCTAAACGAAAAGTGTAATTTTATTTGCACAACCCTGCTTCTATCTAGGCCACCACGTTTTAAGAAGCCATACTCACACAAAATCTCTAGTTCATTAAGAAATTTCTTTGTGTTTCATGTGCTGTAAATCTGTGATAAAGTGTTATTACTAAATGCCCAATGGTCGAATCACTAACTTCTCAAATGTCAGTAGGAACATACTGACAGAAAATTGAAATTCTTGATTTCATCCCTTGGATTAATTATTCTTATTGCTGCTACTCTGAAAAGGACTGGTTGTGAACTCACAAAGGCCATGTTTGTTTTTCTTAACAGGAAGGAAGTTTTGTGTTGTGATTGAAATGGTATGGTGTTGTTTCTCATAGAATGTTTTCATGAATTTGACCTGAAAGAACAAAGAATTGGCTCTGCCTATTAACTGTAATTAAAAACTCCACGCCAGCTAGGCAGCCAATTCCCACCGAAATTATACAGTAAGTTGCAATTAAATATGAACTAAATCAGAGTATCTCTACTGCTGATACTGCAGATTCTTCACCTATAGCCTCTTGTTACTATCTAAACTTAGGTAAATACTAGGTTTAAATCCAGAATCTTTGTGATTGCACTCAGCATTTCCTAATCTTCAGTGTGTTAGAAAGTCTGGAAATGTCTGTAGTGTATATCTTTTTAACAATGACTTGTCAAGAAAATTCCAAACTGTGATAACCATCGCTGCTTTTAGTTTGCTATCAGGCCTGCTGTCCCTGCAGACTTTTGTTAAGTGCATTTAACAGCCAACAGGGTGAACAAGAATGCTTAACATTAATCTTTTTCAGATATTGCTCTAATTTTACTGATTTTACTTATAACCATACTATTACCAACATCATATTTCACAAGGCAAAAATATAATAATTTTTATATTGTAATTAAGAACACTTTGTCCCATCTGAGTTGTAGTGCAGCTAAAAGCTTATACAAAATAATAGCCAGAGTATAGGATAATATAAACTAAGTAGGATCGATGGTTTGGAGTCTGACAATTGTTTAGAAAGGACTCTTTGGTCAGAAGAAGATATTATCAGTTCTACTATTACCAAATGAATAACTTATAAGCAACAGACATCATAATTCTCACAGAGGACACAAGTCCAATATCAGGGTGCCAACATCACTGACTTCAAATGAAAACCACTCCTCAGACTGCAGGTGACCAGCTCTTAATGACTCCTCCCATGGTAGAAGGGGCTAGCTAGCACAATGCGATACCTTTTACAAAGGGCACTGATCTGAATTTTGGATATTTACCTTAAAACTCAAACCATCCTCCAAATAGCAAACCTTAACCTATCACAGCTGGAGACAGAATCATCCAGATAATCACATATTGACAATTTTTAGAATAAAAAAATCTAAAACCGAACATTAAAAGAGACATAGCTGTCATAGTTCTCAAAAATTGAAAAGTGTGCCATCTACCATAAAAGACAGAAGGGAAGTAAAATGACCAAGACACCACTCATTCTTTTGTAGAAATTAATTTAAGCAATGTGTGACTGCAATTTACTCTGAGATTTATAGTAACCTCTCATCCCAGGTGGTGTTAAACGTGGAATTAATAAGGGGCATAGGGAGGAAAGGGTCACTTAAGACAGCAGATAGGAGGCTACCCCAGGGTCAGTTTCATCATGTGCCACACATGTTCCACATTCCTACCAGATATGTAGAGCAGATATCCAATATGGAGTCATCACAGGCTGCTGGGGGAAGAGTTGGTCCTCCTCTTTCCATTTCTGAGTGCTGGGATTAAGCCATTGGCCAGTATACCCGGTTTATGCAGTATTGATAGGCTAGTGCCCAGAACTTCATTGACCCTAGGCCATTGGTCAGATCACCAGTATTGAAATACCCTGTTTGTTTGCTTTATTCCAAGTCAATTTAATCATGTTTATATTTATTTATTTTACTTTTACTATTTATTTATCTATTCATTTATTTATTTGAATCAGGCAACCCTTACCCACCATTCGTATCCCTAAAGAATGTAAACCTAGTAATGAGATAAAAATTATAAACTGAGTAAAGGATTTAGATGGTCACTTCTCTAAGAAAGATGAACTACCCAAATGGCAAATGCTTAATCCCGTGAAAATATACTCTTTATCATTTACCAGAAAGGAAATGCAAATACAAAGTACACTGAGATACCATGTCTTACATTGAAGAATAGCAGAGCCGTCATTAATGAATTGAGGTCACTGTGGTGGCATTAATGTAGAATAGCAGCAACATCCCTGCCCTTCTAGTGGTATGAAAAATTATATAGTAAATTTTGGAAAATAGTTCTCAAGTCTTTAAACACAGAGTTAATAAAAAGGACCAGAAATTTCACCTATGGGTATATATACATAAGAAAATTGAAAACAGAGGCTTGCACAGAAATTTGAACACAATTTTATACAGCAGAATTATTCATATAGACAAAAGGTGAGGCTAATCTAAGTACACATGCTCTGGTAAACAGATAAATAAAATATATTATATTCACACAATGGAATACTAATTAGCCACAGAAAGGAATAAAATTCTACTATATGCTTTAATAAGAATGAACCTTGAAATATTATGCTAATGAAATGAGCAATAACAGGCAAACTGAATTCTGTAATTTCATGCAGATAAAATGACTTCAGCAAGGAAATGTGCAGAGATGGGAAATAGATAAGAGGTAGCTTAGAATTGTTGGGTTGGCAGGAGGTTAGAACAGCAGGGTAGGGGTGGAAGCCATGCAGTTTCCTTTGAGATGATTGGATGGTCTAAAATTAACTCTGCCTAAACATATGTGTGTAAGTATGTATATATGGTAATGTATATCATATATGTAATGTGTTGTTATACATATATGTGGTGTGAGAGGTCCTCTTTCTGTGTGCTGCTTTTAGAGGTTAGTAAATAAAGAACTACTTTGAGCCTATGGCAGAGAAGAACAGAACTAGGTGGGGAAAGCTAGGCTGAATGTTGGGAGGAAGAAGGTCAGGGTAAGAGAAAAGCCATGGAGCTGCCAGAGACAGAATCATTGGGAAATTTAGCTGGTAAGCCACAGCCATGTGATGATGCACAGAAAATAGAAATGGGTTGAAATGATATGTAAGAATTAGTCAATAAGAAGCTACAGATAGATAAAGGGCCAAGCAGAGATTTAATTAATACAGTTTCTGTGTGATTATTCCAGATCTAAGCTAGCTGGGCAGCCGGAAGCAACAAGCAGCTTCCTTTTGCTACAACATATATGTATATATTTATGCACCTGTGATTACATAAAAAAACATTGAATGATACACATCAAAAGTAAAACAGATACTCTAGTAATTATCTGCTGAAATATGTGTCACAATAAAAATATGTTCTCAACCTTTCTATATAAACTAGGAAAACAGTTATATCTAAGTATTGTGAAGAGTAAATTAACAATATAAAAAAACGTAGAGAATTATCTAGGAAAAATTTACAGTCTGAAATGAGAAAAATAAAAGGCACTAGTGCTGTTAACCCTTTAGAACTACGATGAAAACCCCAGCATTTAATTGAGTTTGGGTCTTATCACAATAAGTTCTTCTGGGATAACATGTGGTCTGGGTGCTTATGGACAAGTGCAGCAGGAAGTATCCTAATGGGACATTTCAGCTGCTGTCAGCAGTTCTTGTCAGCCACAGATGGTCAATTCACCTTGCTTAAATTGCTAGAAGTAATTAAAATCATACTCTAGATTACCTATTTTATGTTCTCAGTTGATCTACAGTCTCTATCTCTCCCTTTAGTGCCTCATCCTCCCTCATCTATCTAAGAATAAAATATAGATTAAAAAATATCCATGGTAAATAAAAATTGCTATCAAAAGAAGGGGAAAGAATTGAACATCAGTACAGAGTAGATGCCAAAGTAAATATTTTTCATAGTGAAACAAATCCTACCGCCAACACAAATAGGGTCTCCATAAATAGTTGGAAAAGCAATAAATACTAAACTTCTTTTTAAACTAAAGCCTGAAGTATGACTTTGTTTCTTCTAATCTATACCCATTTAAAAGAAACTTTTAGGTACTGTTAGAGATGGGAGTTTGCCTGTTGATAACCATGATTTTAGCTACAGAAAAGTCACGAGGAGGGTACAGAAACATATCACAGGTGACTTTAACTTAAGTTCTTGGAACCTAATTTAGTTTTAGATCACATGCCTCTGCCATCTACGTTCTTGTGAACACAACACTCTGTATCTCCTTGGCAGCTGTGAAGAATCCTCAGTACAAACTTCCCTAAGATGTTCTTTCTGTGAGTATAATCATTGAGCTGCATGATGGTGGGGCAGTCTTTGACGAGAAGGGCAATTATAGACACAAATGAATTTAAGGTCTATTACTTAGCCAAAGGCAATGGTGTTGTAAATTCAGGCATGCTCTATTCAAATTAGGCATTTCATTTAATAACAGAAAAATAAATATTATGCTAATGCATTCTGTGGTAATTTTTTCCCATAAATGGCAAAGACACTAGACCTGAAACCAAATTAAATGAGCAAATACACAACACAGGGAGATAAGGAACTTGTAAATTCATCACGGGTATTCCCATCACTCAAAGTCTCCACAAAGTCAACTGGTCATGCTCCAGAAGAGCAGCCAATGTTTCAGATGATTCATTAAAAATTATAGACCAGAGCACAGGGGAGAGACAGAGGGATACAATACTGTATCTACTTTGAAGTATCAAGATCCCTTTTTTTTTCTTCAGAAATATCTAGAAGTTGATGACAGTGTACATAGATATGTATGCCTGTCTATGGTAAAGTGAATCTCTCCATATTGTATATCTAAGAATTGATAAAGAAAATGAATAAGTACAATTTCAATGAATAATATATTAATATTAAAAATGGTAATTTTTAAATATAAGATTAAAACCAACATAGTTCAGCCTAGTTAGTAATTGCTAAAAAAAAATTTAGAGGGTAGAAAAGAGAGAGGGACAATAGTACATAAGAACATTGTAACTACTAAAATTTTTAAAAATTGTGTAAATCATCTGAGAGATGATATATATGGAGATCATTCTACTGCATAATATTGTAAGAGGTTCTAGAGTAATTGCATACACATCAACAAGGGCCGGTCAGTATCAAGGACCAGTATTACTGTTTGCCACACAATGAGAAAGTTCCTTTGTAACCGTAGCCCAGTACTTAGTTTATCTTCATTAACTTCTAAAAAGCCTTTGCCCAAATACAAGCATATTGAGAGTTAAGACAGGCCACAACTCAGATTGTTGCAATGATCTAAAAAGTAGAAAAGAATCGTCTTTAGGAAAGCTTGTAAAATATTTTATGGAGAGTTAGATGGTGTATTTGTTTCGCATTCTATAGAATTCCTTGGGTTTGCAACTCAGCAGTGCCAAAGGAAAAAACCCAAGTGTATGCACCAAACTGAGGAAGGCATGGTCTCTGTTTTTGAGTGTCTTCTATCTAGCTGGGATGTGATGCAGAAACAGCAGGATGTGAGCAGCACAGGGAAAAGGCAAATGTAAAATGTCTCACAAATGGATGTCATCCTTCTGCCACAGTTCTAATTTTTGTCTGTGTTTTGTGTGATTACAGCCAAAAGCATCCCTGTCTATCACCAGTACATCATTATCTTGACTCCTCCGCCATTCATAGGGATTATGAAGGGACATTTACTGCTGTAAACATTTTGTGCATGAAAACAAAATGGGTAAAGAGAGACTGCAAGGGACGTTTTAATAATGTGTCATTTATTTGTACTTTTGTTTGCCTTTGCTTAATCTTTGCATCTCAGTTTAGGGCTTCTCCTGAAAGCTGGGAGAGACTTTTGGTGTTGTTGGGTTTTTTTGTTTTGTTTTGTTTTTTTTTCCTTCATTTCCTAGCACATCCAAAGCTGTGCCTTGCTGATTTGCTGTTTTTCTCTTCTAATTCTTACCTCTTAGCAGTCACCAAACCTTACAAGGAAGTAATTATCATTTTTTTAAAGGTAAAGGAATTGAGGATTGCCTACCTAGCTCAGAGGAGACAGTTAATAAGCCACACATCAGAGCGCTTAGCACTGAAATGCCATCGAACTAAAGATAAAATCTAATCAGAGTATCATCAGAGCACTCCAAAACTAGACTGGTTTTTGAATCCAGCACAACATTCCTCTGTAACAACCATCTTTATACATGTCCTTGTTTTTTCTTCCTGCATTTCTTGCTCTTCTCTGACCATCCACACATATTTTTTTTTTATTTCTTTCGATCAGTAATGTTCTTCTTTCTGTTCCTACATTCAGAAGTCCCATTTTCTCATGATCACATTTTCATCAGGCCCTTGGCTCTCTTACTTCCCATATATCACTTTGGTTTTTTCAGTAATTCCCTGTCTCAGCTTTTGACTAGTCAGTCTCGTGAAGCCCAGGCCTGAGTGGTGCCTTTTTTTCTGCGTCCTCACACTGGTAAAATGTTAAACACAGAACAGGCTACAACTGGATAGGTTGGTATACATTCAAGCATCTTTGTTATTATTGAGAGACATTTTTATCAGACAGTGAATTGGTAATTTAACCTTTACTCTTGGGAAACAGATTTTAGTATATGTTTAACTTTAGCACTATGATAAGAATAATAATGGATTACCTTACTTATGTAGGATTTTGGTGTATTTCTCATGGTTAGGTTAGAGTTCATTCTTTCTAGTATAGAAAGCTATAGATAGAGAACAACGCTTAAACCTCAGCCTCATACATTGCTTGATTCCTACACAAAGCCCAGATAAGTGATTGAGCTTTCACTAGCTATGTTCAAATATGTATTCTCTGAGGTCTACACCCAACAAAACCTCAGGGACACAAATCACAGGTAGCCACTCTTGACTGATTATACGTCTGCGCATTAAACTATAATCAAATATGATCTACGTAAGGTAGAGCTGCTCAGGTTGAGAGGATCTATCCTGCTTAACATATCCAAACGAGGTGATCTGTGCGTCCTTACTGATTAAGGGGAACATACCCAACAAAGGCAAATTTTCAGGTTCAGGCACAGAATCGTAACTTAGCTTCCTCTTTCCCCTGGAGGAGATTAAACACAAGCAGCATTGGAAGTAGAGTAGGCTAGTTATACAGAAGACATGGGAAATTCTTTTTTTTTTTTTTTGACATGGTTTAATTTGTTTTATTTTGAACCCACAGAAGTGGGAAAGTGCAAACTACATAGAGGAATCTTTTGCTACTTTCTTCAGGGAAGTGATTGTGCTTTCTTTCTTTTATCTTATTTTATTTATTTATTAAAAATGTCTACCTCCTCCCATCCTCCCATTTCCCTCCTACTCCATCCTCTTCCCATCCCCCTCACTACATGGAAAATTCTTAGGGTTAGTTTCATGCTTCCAAATTGCTAAGAAATAAAAAACAGAGTTTGACTTAACAATATTCTGGAAAATAGGTTCTATGGTCCCTCGTTAGCGTTTTCCCAGAGATTTGTTAAAGGAAATAAACATGAGAACAAAATGGTATACATTGATAAGCTTTTCATATTTTGTTCCTTTTTTATTGATGCAGATAGCTTTAAAAGGAATTCCAGAATCCCTTCTGGAAAAGTTGAAAAAAAATGTTTCAATTACTTCTCTGTGTCAGGTATGTGGCTTGCAGTGAGGAGCCCTTCCTAAATGACCTCTCCATGGTGTCCTCCTATGTGGTCATGAACTGTACATAGGTCACTTTAAATTTCATACTTTATTGATGAGAGATTAAATACCTCATACAGTATGCATCTCTGCATTGATTCAGATACTAAATTTAGATTCCAGATCAATGTTGAGCTGAGACAGTAGCAAATCTCCTGTATGTTTGCTGAGGTTTGTCGTACAGTAAGCACAGAGTTATATATGATAGTCAATATGGACAGCTGGGGAAGATAGATATATATTTTAAGTTATAATTATATTATAACTCAAGCTATAAGAAAAGGACATTGAATATATGGTTAGGAAGAAAATAAAACTATTTAGTTCTTTAATAAATGGTTATAAGGTATATAAAAGTAAGAACCATGGTACTAGGGATTTCCAAAAAAATGTATGCTGGCCACAAGTTTCAGAGAAGTTCTATCAGTATTCTCTTTACACCCCTTCCTGATCCAAACCTTGGGTCCAAACCTTCTTTCTATGAGAATAGAGACAATGAATATTTTGAAGATGGCTATATACTGAGGGAATGCTTCCCAGCTGAGTCCTGCCATCATCAAGGGCATTAGTGACTCCAAAGAAGAAATCGTTTAGACATCAGAGCATGACAGAAGAAGTAGTTCACTTGAGCTGCGCCCTTGAAGGACATGATTTGTGCTTGAATACTTCTTGCTCTTTCCCCTGCTTCCGAATGACCATAAGTTATAAAGCGCTATGCCTCTGTACCCTCTGCTGCAGAGCCTTCACCCCACAGACACACAAGGAAGGACAAGGACGTTTCCATGTGCTAAGAGCACTGCAACTGTGAGAACAAATAAATCCCTCTTTAGCTTGCTAATGCCAATCACAATGAGAAAAGCACAAATCAACACAGGCAATAACACCTCAAATCTTTACAGATTCTAGGGTTGCATATAATATTAAGATGTCTTACAAGCGTTGGTCAAATCAACATAGAAGTTTTTAAATTGCATTGCAAGTTTGTAAAACCTTTTATGGTTTTCCTACAGGCAAGTACCATGTTGATGTCCAAAGATATCTTACTGACTATTATCTGTAGGTTCAGAAATACAACCTCAAATGGTTATTATTTTTTAAAAAGTCTACAAATTTATTTATTTTATTTGCTTGAATAAAAGTTACCCTAATTTTTTTGTAATAAACTTTCAATTTTCATTTTATCAGAATGCAATATAAATGCTAGACTTTAAGCTATTTTTGATGTTTATTGACACAAATCACTGAAAAGTGCTGCAACATTCCCTTTAATCTAGTTATTTAGAAAACTTAAAAAGTCATGAGTTCAAAATGTTCACACTCAAAGCTAGTGAATGCTCAAGAGAGATCACGAGTTGTAAAACAAAACAAGAGTCTCATAAAATGGAAGATTAAAGATTTATAAGTACAAGTTTATATTTCTTGTGGGACTTTAATCTTATGAAAAATACCACTATGCTCGAATTTTTAGAAGTTAGGAAAACACATTTGAATAACCTTGATAACAAGGATCACTTCTCTTCACTGCATACATTCCTAAAAGGCAGTAAATTCTATTTTCAAATAAACGGTATGCTAGAGACACTAACTTTATATTAGGACAGTCTGACACCCTATAAAACACTTTCTAATGGAACATTTGTCTTCAGAGCTAAGATCAGTCACAACCAACTTCTTTATTAAATCAAGTTTTAGGTAGTTGTTTTCAGTCATAAAATGTCTATGGGAGATGATTAAAATACATACCCCGTTACCATGGTGATTTCTTAGAAACAAAAATAAATGAAATGAAAATACAAATATTAAGATATAAACATAGATCTTATATTGGTTAAGAAAATTCAAGATGCTTCCAAAAGACATACTTGTTTTGTAACATATAAGCAGATTTTTGGAAAGAGAATTATTTATAATAAAGGCATTAATTTAGTGGTAAGAAGCCACTGACTATAAATAAAGCAATCTCATTCATTCATTTGTATCTATACACAGAGCATAAGCATAGACTTCCTGCTTGCAAGGGGTTCCTGCCAAACAAAGACGTATGCTTAAATAAATACTTAAAAACCAAGAAAATTGGTTGTAACTTTAAAAAAACTGAAAATATGGTTGTCTAGTAAAAACCAACTAAAACGAAATTTTGAAACTAAAGTTTAAATCATAAATTAAATAAAAATGAAAATGTAATGCCTCAGAAATGTAAATTTTAAAAAGGAGATTCCATGAAAGGTAATTGTGAGATAAGGAAATGAAAGATTCACTCTAGAGGTAGGGAGAGATTCACTCTATCTAGGAATCTAAACTCTTTGACTGTTGATGAGAGTTTAAACAGGTCGGCATTCCTTTGGAAGTAAATTGATAAATATTTAGTGATTTGGTCTCTGAGCGTGTGTGTGTGTGTGTGTGT
>NC_022020.1:56577931-56601072 GCF_000317375.1 Microtus ochrogaster
TGTGTGTATGTGTGTGTGTATGTGTGTGTGTGTGTTGCATTTCAACCCTATTTTAACAACCGATAAGGTTCAAATTTCTCAAAAGAAAATTCAGAATATTCACAACTACACAGGGACTCAGAGAAGATACTGAGTCATCTTTAAGAGAAAACACAAGTCCCGCAATAAGCATTCACCTCATGTAGGTGGAGTATATGTGGCTTTGTTCTAATTCAGTGCTAGTTTAGAAAAACAAAGATTAAGACATTTCAAATAACGTATACATTCTTTGAAATTGCTACTGCTCAGAGGATTGACTATATCCCAATGAGCTACACAAGCCTTGTTGCTTGCTGGCAGCCTAATCTAGGCAGGATGTCATTTAAGAACTAGCCTTGTTTGGGATTGGAGAGATGGCTCAATTGTTAAGGGCACTGATTGTTCTTTTAGAGGACTAGGGTTCAATTCCCAGCACACAAATGGCAGGTCCCAACCTCTCTATAACTTGAGTACCAAGGCTTCTGACATGTTCACACAAACAATCATTCATACAAAACATCAATGACTATAAAATCAAAAGAAATAATAACTTATCCTTTGGTCTCATCCTTTGCATAAAAAGTCCAGTACCTTTTAGCTTTTTTTTTACATTTATTTTTGTAAACATTTTTTGTTGTATAGCATGTATTTGTCCTCTTTTAAAATAAACTATGCTTTAAATTTGTACCTTCACATTTATTTATATGATCATAGATGTAATGTGTAGTTCTAAAAAGTAAGATAAAGTCATCAATACACATATATTTGCTGCCTCTTCATAGGTTATGAGTATGAAAACTATTTTAACCTTATTTTCACAGAACATTGTCATTTTTCTTATCTTTCTGCCTTACCATCCTTTCTTTCCTTATTCTCTCAATATTGTTCTAACATATTCACATATTACTAGGTGTGATTACATCACGAATTATGAAATTTTAGAATTGTTTCATACATATCACACAACCTACCTCACTGTCTAACTGTTTCAGAAGAAAAAAAAATCAATTGAAAACTGTTTGAATCAGGAAGATAATTAACCTTGGGTCTGAGGCTATGGGAACAGAGTCAAGATTTCAGCCTGGATCCTTCCTTGAGACAATTACTTATCTGTCTGAGAACTCATTCATGAGATAGAGTTGACATGGAACCCTCAGTTAGCATAGGCATGAGTCATGTTTCTTCCTCAGTGTGAATATCTATTTTCAAATAGACTCATCTAGGAAGATGCTAGCTGCCTCTCCACTTCACCTTCACACAGCCTTCATAAGATTGAGGGCTACTAGAGCAGGAAAATGGCTCAAGTCAGAAAGAGCCCTTTACCACTATTCTTCCTTGGAAACACAAGAGACCAAATTCCCCTTCACTGCCACTGATCTCCATACAATAGACAAGACAAGTCTTGAGTGGCACCATGCTTCTACTGACTAGACAGGCTGTTCATTTTCACCCAGTTCCAATCTACTAAATCAGAACCAGCCATTTAAAGAATAAAAATGTTGCTTAAGATGTCTTATTTTGTTTCATTTTCTAAATTTACATAAAATTAGAGCAAAGAAGATCACTGCTATCTAATGTAGGCTCCTTATACACCTCAAACAGGAGATCTTTTGAAGAATAATTGTTTCATAATTTTGGCATTAAATAAATAATGATTTTCATTTATATGTATACTTATATGTATAAACATATAGGCATACATAAATATTCATACATATTAACATACACACATATTATGAACACTCACATATTTACAGGATTTTATGTTTCATATATGTGCTTTGGATATGTATAATCAGATTATATTATATAGTGTATTGCATTGTATAATTTTTAACTGTCAATATTAGTGTAATGAGTTCCTATAATGTGTGTGGCCACATATGCTTCATTGAGACATGAAACTTTCTGGAAGAAAACATGCCAAGCTACCAGAATGTTTTCCCAAGAAAGACAGAAAATATATCATACTGAGTGGGAAACTTTGTTGCTTCTCTATTTTGGGTAGATTTAAATGCATAAAAAAGTATATAGGCTTTTATAATAATTACTACAACTCATAGAGTAAAATGAATGTCTGTCTGCATGCAGAAGCAAATGTTCACACAGGTATATTCTGAATAACTTCAATAATGTGCCCTCAGGTACCAGCACTCATGTACAGGTAAGTTAGATGTCAGTGAAGCATTGTAGTCTAATAAGTTCACATAAAACTTGACTTCATCTACACGTAATCTAAATTCATTATATGACCACATTTATCAAGTGATCAGTAAAGATCACATTGCATAACAATATGTGTCATGGTATCTTGATATTACAAATGCTTTATTTTCTTTGTTATACTGAAATATGAAGTACTATTAAATTAGATTGTTGGCAGCCTGAAGGCTGTTAGTACTTTACCTAAGGTAATGATATCTCCAAATCTAAAGAACTTATACCATTTACCCTTTGTTATTTAGAATTTAAATTTCAATGAGAAAACAAGCAACCCACCATCTATCCTATTATTTCTCCCCTAGCCTTTGAAGTTCAAAGCAATATGAATGTCATAGCTACATGATATAGCTCAGCAAATTGTCACATTTTATAACTCCTTAATATCTTTTAATATCTACAGAATAATTTATAAACAGCCTTTGTTTTTCTTAGATTTTTAAAAATACAAAAAGACTTATTCAGTAGGAAAAAGTGAAAAACTAGTAAACATTTTTTTGCCATATACAGGAAAAAGAAATGAAAATAAAATATTAACTTATCTCCTCTAAATACATAATTGAGGGCAAAATAGGTAAAACAAATTTTAGACATGGTAAAACATTCATTTGTCTGAGCTGGCACCACAGATCATTATTCTTAATTTTCAATAAGTTGTAGGTGTTCCTGCCTTCCTGAAGGACATAAATCCATCCATGTTCCTTAAACTCTTTAAATTGCTTTCTTGCTATGGAAAGTTTTTCTTAAGCATATTGGATTTTAGTTGTTTACTTTCAACACAACACCTACAGTTATTCCATATTAATAAATCAATCTCAGCACACTGAATTTAATGTCAGAGACATTATTTCAAGTATCATCAGCCTTTCCACTCATGAACACTTTTATATAATTTCTACAATTTTTTCATCATTTATTTTCTGTGTATATGATATTTTTAGAAGTCTTCATTGTTATTCAACACATCTGCTCATTAACACTTTGGGGAACTTTTCAGTACATCAGTAAAATAATTAAAGCAAGAAGTAATATATGTGACTTTTAATCAATAAGCAAATATTCAAACACTGCATTTAACCCTTGTGCAATTAATCAAAGCCTAGCAAGAGCATGCACAGAATACTGGAACCTTTCAATTTCACACTAATAAATACGGGAAGCAATCAGTGACAAGCACTTAAAATGTTATAGCGGTATATTTTGAAGGGTAGAATGTAAACTAATTTCCAATCATTGACTTACCCAAAACTGTGAGCTCTGCAGAGGCACTAATATTCTCATTCTTATATGTGACAACACAAGTATAGGTTCCACTGTCGTCATCTGTCACATTAGAGATGAGCAAATTGCTTCCACCCAACAATGAATACTTTTTAGACCTGTAAGACAGAGGCCACATGCAAGGAGATGGTCAGTTAACATATTTGAGCATTAGGCAAGACCTCAGAAGTGCTCATGTATTTAACGAATGCTCACATTGTACAGCAAAACAGATAAAACCCCTATGTCATCAAGGTAAACGTCCATTGGGAAGCTCTGTGTATTAATTCAAGGATTAACTAAATTAAATGTAATACCAATGCATTACAGTTACAGAATAAATGTAACAATGTATAGAACAATAAGAAATTTCTATTCTAAAACTAATAAAAAGAAATTTCAAATAATCTAGTACGATTCTTTCATTTTAAGTTACAGGGCCTCAAGATGAAAAAAAAATGGTTCTCCAGGGTGGAAATCAATGTCTCCTACTCTGACATGTAAGTTTTTATTTAAAAAGTCACACTCTAACTGAACCAAGAGCACCTGCCTGTATCAACGTGAGCAGTCGCCAGATTTCCTGTATGCCTTCATGACCTCAGAAACATTGTGAAGGCATCCTACGTCTTATTGTTGCCTAAATACTTACTTAAATTGGACAAAATTTAAACAATAATTTATGATCTATGCACGTATCTCATCACAGAAATTAAACGTGTTAAAAGGAGTATACCAGTCATTCTAATCAATGAACTTAATTTCTTAAGTGGGATCCATTTAATCAAGGTGGTTCTGACTAAGTATTCCAATTAACTATCAACTTGATTTCTAACTCTCACTTATTATTAATCTTGGGCTAATCCAATTTGAGCCATGCTCTCCAGCATTATGTTATATTTATATAAATATGAGATAATTTATAAAATCTTATCCCATAAGTCATTTGAATAAAAACAGGCACATTAGGAACTAAAATATCTATGCAGATCTTAAGACAGTAACACATTAAACTGAAGAAATGCTTTCTTTCTGTCTTCACTATTATTGAAATATAATTGACAATAAGAAATTGTTTATATCTATGGTATGCCATGTGGTTATTTTATATATGGAATGTGAAATATGTGCATATGCATATAATATGAAATGATTTCCACAAGTTAGGTAACGTGTGTATATGTGCGCATGCATGAGTATGCATGTGTTCATGCATTGTGTTATGAACATATAAGATCTACCATCTCAGGAATGTTCCTGTGATGACATCATCTGAATGTTCTGGCTTCTCTATATGCTAATTTAGTTTCCCTTCAGAACTAAAGCCATGAGCTTTTACTTCTTTCCTTATCATATATTCCCAAAAATTAAATATCATGCCAAAGATTTTGAAAACAAATCTAATTATTTTGAGAAAACAGGAATGTTTGGTGCCTATCAGAAAGAAAAAGACAATAGTACATAGTTCTCTAGGGTCCAGGTGTGTTTGTAATACCTCAGTTGGATAACCTCCTCGCCCCGTAACCAGGTGAAACTTGGCGGAGGGTAGCCAGAAACACAACACTCCAGGACAGCATCTTTTCCTTCAATGGCAACTACGTTGGACGGTCTTTGCAGAAAATATAGCTGTCTATGCAGCCCTGGATCTATGGAAAGAAAACACAAGGTCATATATCACACGAAAAAATTGCAGCTAGAATTGTATGTGTCATTGGTATGATGTAAGATAATGAAGAATAAAGCTAGAAAAGTAGAAGAATGCCAAGAAAATTTGAGGATAAAGTTCTAAAAGAGTTTCTCTACTCCAAGAATGTAGAATCTTGGTATTAGAATATTCTTAGCTGCTAAGAAATCAAAACATAAGGTAAGCGACATAAGGTAGACATTATGGATCCTTATTAGGCTCCAGGCTATGTCTTCATTGGTGAAAGAAACAATATTATCAGTAACTTGTCTACATGTTAGCGTCAAAAAATGTTAACGGTTCACTTGGTCTGTAACAACCTTGATTCTCCTTTCTTCTGCTTTCTAAAAATCACTTTTATGTACTGAAAAGTAAGATAAACATGTGAAAATGGTTTTAGATAGCCTATGAACAGTGTATGAAAATATACAATTTTGAGTGAATATTTGCTGTTTCCAAGCAGAAGTTACTCTTGCTTAAGTGTTTTTTTGTTTGTTTTTTAAAAATAAATCAGGCTATGGTGTAGCTTTGTTTTCATTGTAAAATCTTCCTAAAGAGTGAGCTTGTCCCATTGCTAAGAACGTGCGTGAATGAGGAAATCAACCTCCATCCAGTTCATCTCTCACAGTACGTCGTGTGTATATGTGTCATCCATGTTTACTAGCACGGATAAATTTATAAACTTCATTCTTATCTACACTGTAGATCTCCTCACATGAAACAAGCAGAAATTCAGAGCCTAAGCATAGGCTCAACAGTCAAGAAGTCCTCTTGAGAACGATGGGCACCCTTTTTTTCATTCTGTGATTTCCAGGAACCATGCCTGGAGAGCAATCAATCAAAACAATTGCCTTATCGTCTGGCCTAACCTGCTCATCAATGTCCACCTCAATTGATTTATTAAAGATATATTCCTAAGTTTCTTCATTCCCATAAAATCTACATCCCTCTAGGAAAGGTTAATCAAGGGTGTGACTTAGTGAAATATGTAGAATTAACTTGTCAGTAATACTGTTTTCTCAAAAGTAAAATCTGAATGTAAAGAAAGTGAGGTGATGGTGTCTTATATCTAGGAGAGAGGTGAACAGAGACTCACTAAATGACATTAGCTGCCACCAGGCCATAGTGCAGGCTGCTGCTGATCTCAAAGGCAATCATTTGACAAGGACCTGGAATGTATTTGAACACATTATTGTCCTAGCCAGATTCAACCTCACACTGAGTATGGGTCAGAGAAGAAAAACAAATTACTGGGATAGTAATTTTCATCTTAAATATTCTGTGTATAGAAATTTAATTCTATATATAGAAATTTTCTCAGTCTTCCTACATCTGTCTCTGGTAGTTTCAACAAGATTAATAAATCATCTTCACAATAAAAAGATTCAAAACATTTTTCCAGGTGTGTTAATTGTTATTAAACCAGGGCTGTTGAAAAATGCCTCAAAACTTTTGGAATACACAGAATTGCATATCCCATTTCTCCTCTCAAAAGTGACTTTTCAAATAAACAAACATGGTTCATAAGATAATACTGCCTAAGGAAATTATTTTCTGAAATGAACAAATCCCCACATGGAGCATTGTATGTAGATGTAGTCACAAAGGCAGATGATTCATGCAGACACAACCCCTCACCACCTGTTTCCAGGAATACCGTTCCTATACATGCTATACAAGACTGCTACGACTCACCCAGGGGCGGTCTACTTGTTTTCATTTGCTATCTAAAGGAAATTTTACCTGGCCTGTTGTACAGGTAAATTATTTACCAACCAAGAAATAAATATGGCAACTCAAATTATTGTGTGTTATTTTATTAGAAAGCACAACCACAACATAAAATAAAACAGGGGTAGTTCCTCAGTGTCAGGTCACCATCTTTTGCCACCATCTTCCCTGTTATGAACATGTTACATTAGTGTACATCATTGTTACCAAGGTTAAGACAGTTATTAAATTATTCCCATAGTGTAAACTAGGGCTAATTATTTTATATAGGCTTGTATAAATTCAATTCATATCCATCATTAGAGTATGCCGTTTCTTTACTTATTCATCTTTTCTCTATTAGCCCTACTTTAAATCTTAAGTGATAACTAATCATTTCCCTACTTACACTGTTGAACATTTACGAGAATTGAAATTATGTGCATTTTCTCTGCGTTAAGGTTTTACCTGAGTAACATGACAGATTATAGGTTAAGTAGTATTATTCATATTAATAGTTATCAATCATATTATATAGTACCTTTTTAAACTGTGCTTTTTAAATTCAGTATTATATCCTTAATATTTCTTCATTTTGTGCCTGCTAACAGGCCCTTGTTGTTTGATAGTATGTAATTGTATCAGCATGCCCAACTTTTGTAGTTCTCCGGTTGAAGAATAATTTAGTTTCTCTCAGTGTTTGAAGTCTAGGAACAAACCTTCTACTAATATGTATAGATTCTAAGTATTGTTAATTACATTTGTTATATGACCATTTCACTCATATACACAATGCATACTGATCACACTCCTGCCCCACTCCTCCCCCCTTAGTATTCCTATCCAACTCTCTATGTCCCTAAAACTCTACTTCTCATGCTTTGTTTGGTGACCCACTTAGTTTAACTAGGTCTATCCAAGTTGGCTTGGCGCTACCCATTGGAGATGGTCAATTTAGCCTTAGTCCACAAATGGAGACAATAAAATCTCACTCCCAGAAGCCAGCAGCAGCCAGTAGTTCAGTAGTAAAGGCCATGACTGGTTATTTACAGGGTCTGACTAGGATCTTAGTGCATATAGCTGCAGTTATGAACTCATAATAACAATGATCACATCAAGCCTAGATGATGGCATTTCATTGTGTTTTACCATATCATCTGGCTCTTAAATGCTTTCTGCCTCTCTTCTGCAATGTTCTCAGAGCCTGAAAGGTATAAATGTCTTATTTAGAGATGAGTCCAGTGACTCAGAACAGAATTCCTAAATTGTGTTATAAAACTATGTTTATCTTTGGAGAAAAGTTCCAGATTTCTTCCAAAGTGATAATATAGCTTTCCACTCTCAGAAAAATGGAGGTGTTTCTATCAGGTACTGGCATGTTGTATATTCTGTCATGGTAATGGGTGTGGGTGGTTTACCAGCTATATCAAACAGCAGTTCTTTAGTAGAGATACAAAGGACCTTTATCTTATGCTCTTATACTCATTGTGTGTTTTCTTTGGAGAACTGTTTGCTACAGTCTTTTGGCTTATTTTGATTGGCTTGGTGGTATTGGTTTGACTATTGCTTTAAAAAATGTTCATTATATATTTTGGAGATAGGCCCTTTTACTAATGTGAGTTATGAAAATATGCTTCTAAGACATGGCCTTTTTGTTTGTTCTCTTAACATTGCATTTTCATAGAGTAGGAATTCTGAATTTTAAAATACCTATCATATTTTTCCTTTCATTTTTTAATATGTGATAGCTGAAAATCCATGATCATATCCAAACCCACCACCTGGACTTCCTACGGTATGTTCTACAAACGTTAAAATTTTATATTTTACATTTAGGCTAATGATCTATTTTGAGCGCATTCTTTTCCAATTGTTCCAACTCCCCTTCATGAGAAGATTTTTTTCATTTTTTTAACTTTGTTCCATTGTCAAGGATCTACTCTGTAGAATCTAACTGAGAGTTATTTTCTGTTCTCCTATTCATAACCCTGTTTTCTGTAAGATCCTACAACCTACCTACTGAAAAGAAACAAAAGACTTGAAGCCAGATACTGACATCTTCTGCCTGCTTACATCTTCTGCATTGTGCTTACAATGTAGCCTCTTCCCAGCAGAAGTTGAGAGCATATTTGTTAACTTCCAGAAACCAGTTGGTGGGATGTAGGTCTTTTTTTTTTTTCAATGTACCTGTAGTTTGACATCATGGGGTTCGTATAGTCACCAAAGAATCTTCTAAACCTCTTTCAACATGCAATATACCCCTCTTTAACCCATTCTGTTCTGACCTATTTGGGTATTATCAGAACCCTTGCAGCTTCACAAATATTGGGGTTTGTAACCCTGGGTATATTTATAAAACACTACTAATGTTTACTATAAAAATGCAATTCCAATTCTCAAAGTATATCTCTCTGTATTTCATCTAATGAATTTAAATCTTAAGGACATTCCTCCAAATTCTGATAGACATTTTCTCAAGCAGTGAGTACTTGGTATGTTCTTCAAATCTTCATCAGATTAAATGTCAGCAAAAAATACTTGGAGCTCCTCCCAGCAGAAATGAGTGACTCTTTCATAGTGCTACATTCTGAAGTGACCCTGTGTTTTGCTTTGAACAAAAGATTGTGGAGTAGTTGCTCTGTATGGGTTCGAGAACTAAAAACTCATAAAGACTTTCCTTCTGTCATTGCCCTCGGAGTCTACCTGGAGAGTGACAGAAACCATGGATGGCGATGGAGGTCCAGTTGACCATCCCAAACCCAACAGCCAGACTATGAAGACAACAATCATAAGTGAGCCTCCCCAAACAGGAACTGTTGCAAGACCCATATTGGAGCACTGGACTGAGCTCCCAAGGTCCCAATGAGGAGCAGAAGGAGGGAGAACATGAGCAAGGAAGTCAGGACGGCGAGGGGTGCGCCCACCCACTGTGACAGTGGGGCTGATCTATTGGGAGATCACCAAGGCCAGCTGGACTGGGACTGAATAAGCATGGGATAAAACCGGACTCTCTGAACATGGCGAACAATGAGGGCTGATGAGAAGCCAAGGAAAATGGCAGTAGGTTTCGATCCTACTTCAGGAACTGGCTTTGTGGGAGCCTAGCCTGTTTAGAATATTCTAAAAAAAAAACCAGAGAGTCAATAAATCTTCCCCTGTCTTAAGAGATTACATTTTCTTAGTTATTCTACAATAGAAAAACAACCAAAACACACATGTAACAGTTAAAGCACGACAACTCATCTAAACAATTCCAAATACTCACTGGCCATTGTGGCTATTATCTTTGTTTGATTTGGGGATTTCATAATGTTAAGATGATCTGGCTATTGATAGAGACAATACTCAAATTCATTATCTCCCCCTCCTTTTTCTTAGAAGCTTTAAAGTAAAGATTTTAAAGAATCATTGGTAAAACCATATCTGCATTTTAAAATTAGCCGAATAAAGACGAGTGTGGAGGTTAGCTGTGTGTGATAGACCTGCGGGGGGTTTGCATTTTCACCTTTAAATTTTTTCATATTTTCCAAAGGTTTTTAAAATGGCATGTAGTATTTTTAGAGTGAAGAGTTATTTTAAACTCCACTGTGGCAAGGTGTATAGAACTTTCACAAAGAGAAAGAAAAACATCCTAAAAGTTAATGACTAGAACACCAGGCAAATATTTAAAAGCAAATGAAAATCCTCCCTCTTAGCTCTATAGTAGTTTAATGGAAAAACTAAAAATTTAGATTATAACTTTTGTTGTTTAAATTGACTTTAATTAAAAAGAGGATGGAATTAGAAATTAATGATAAATATCACTTGTGTTCTAACTGTATCAACAGTAACTATTCAAGTCTCTGTGGAGTTATACAGGTAATACAACATGTGAAATATTTTAATAACACACCTTCTTTACTGTAATGGGGGTTTGATATGGGAATCCCCTCTGTATGCTGTGATTAACACTGATTAATAAAGAAACTGCTTTGGGCCTATAGTAGAGCTATAGGGGAACAGAGCTTGCTGGGCAAAACTGAAGTGAATGCTGGGAGAAAGAAAGCAGTCAAAGGAACACCATGGAGCTGCCAGAGGAGAAAGATGCAAGCCATCAGCTGGAACCTTGCTTGTAGGCTACAAACCTCATGGTAAAATATAAAATAAAGGAAATGGTTAATTTAATATGTAAAAGCTTGCTAGGAATGTGCTAGAGTCATTGGCCAAGCAGTGTTTTAAATAATATAGTTTCTGTGTGATTATTTTGGGAGTCTAGGCAGCCGGGAACAAACAAGCAGCCTCCTACAACAGGGGGTGAGTTATTGTCATGTCCAGATCACAGAGACCCCCCAAATGTAAAAGCAAAGAACCTTTATTTTAAGCTCAATCTTGGTCTCCCTGTCTGTCCAAGGAAGCAGTGAAAGCAGAGAGCCCTGAGCCCAGTTGGGGTTGGGTTTTTTTTTATCCTAGTAGTGATAGGGGCTAGGGGATTTCTAAGGTTCAGGAGCCCTGATTGGCTGAAATCTATCTAGGGATGCCTTGGTGAAAGGAAACAGGTGTGTGTTGGGTATATGAATGCCAGGAGCTGGAGTGAAGCCTTTAATCAAACAATGTCAATATAAGTTTTTTTAAGTGATATCTTATACACTGGATAAGAGGAAGTATTGTTATCTATTAAACTGTACATACACTTCAGAGAGTTTTAGAGGTTTAAAATCTTTTAAAATAAAATTTGGAAAGAGTGTAAGTGTGATTACGAGATACCAAATTGGGCAACTGTTCTGCATTAAAACTAATAAAAATTTTTCCTTAAAAATGTTTATATCAATAACTACAAAGAAACTTTCTGCAATATAAAATTCATGAATAAGTATGTACAAAATTACATGACTTGTGATTCTAAATCGATTGTAATGATCATAATCTGCTTCAATTAAAACCCAATTTAGGTTTTACAGTTGAAAGAAAAATGCTAATGTTGCCATGGTTCTGCTTCTTTTCTGTTGGTGTTGTTCATTCTTCTTTTTTTAAAACCTGTTTTTCTGCCATCAGAGTGGCAGAATAGTGAAGTCTCCTTAGAATCCAAGAGAGTGGTGTGTAAACATGGAAGCAGAAGATTATCACAGAGTGAATCATACACATCGTTCTCCCCAGGACTACAGTGATGCCTTGGAGCAATGAAAAACCTCATAGTAATTTATTGCCTTTGCCTATTGGCCCCACATTATCTATTCCTTTCACTTCTTTTTAAATGGAAATCTTGGCCTACTTTAGCTTCATCGGTTCTCTGAATTGGAGGGGGCTATTCTAAAATCATTAAAAAGGGAATTGCCTGATGTGGTCAAGCCAGAATCTGAAACTGTTAGCTACTACTGAGGACTCCAAAGAATTCTCCTCACGTAGCTGAACCTTACAAAATGGGCATTTCAAGACACAATACAGGAGCAGGAGAAGGAGGAACAGGGTTGGTATGGAAAATGGATAAAAAATTTTACAAATAAGTGTAGCATGATTTCCTAACAAAAATGGTACAGTAGTAGTTTTTTATACTATTATAAATATTTGAATGAATAGCTTGATTAAAAATAACTTGCTTCTTAGCTGAACCATAGTGGTGCATGCCTTTTATCCCAGCACTCGGCAGAGGCAGGCAGATCTCAGTGAGTTTGTGGTCAGCCTGGTTGAATAACAAAAAACAAAAAAACAAAACTTGGTTTTTAAGATGAATTTTTTCATTCATACAGTTCTCATAGGTATTTTTGTTGCATTGCACGTAAATAGTTCAGTTTCAAATAGGTATGTAACTGTCAAAGGCACATTCTGAAAAAACTTTCAGATGACTATAGAACTATCATTTAACACTATACCAAATCCTAGCAACCAGTTTCTTGACTGTTAGATGTGATGTGAAATCTAACATGATATCAATAAATATTTGGTACTGTCTTATTTTAAATAAAATTCACTGGCTCATCTTGTACTTGAATGAATCAGTTATTGATGTATGATTTTGTCACACCAGTCGATGGTAATTTGGAATAGTATGCTATTTTAGACAGGACTTCCAACTGTTGACATGTATCATTATAGAAAAAAATATTCATTTGTTACTATTACCAGCAATCTCATAAAAAATGACTATTAATGTAGGAAAAGTGTTAAACTACCAGTAAAATACACAAGTTTTTCAAATTTCTAATTTTTTCTTAGGAGCATGAATTTCATTCTTGGTAGACAATATTTTTATTCAAGTGACTCATTCAAACTTTTCAATTTTGATTAAATATATAGCAAGTATCTGTGTCTGAAAAATATCATCTTCTTTTGATTGTCTTTTCAAATCAAGCTAATGTTCCATAAGGGGAACAATCAAAAGGTAGTTCGTTCCGTTTGCAGTTCAAGTTATCACAGAAGTATTTCCTGTCAAAGTACACTGGCTGCACTATGATGTCCTTCATCTGCATTTTCTCCCCAGGAGATGGAATATAAAACCAAACAGAATCATTGGATCTCAAGGATAGTGCTACAGAAGGCTTCGTATTTATTACTGCTTCATGAAGAGCATTCTTGGGCAGCATGTCGAAACAGCAGAGACTGTGGCACTAACGTTTTGACCACACAGGTTGCCTCAAGGAACCTAAAACCCATTAACCATTCTTTGAGACCCTGCAGAGACACATTGGAAGCACAATCATCATGAAAGAACTGAGCTTACATTTCCTGCCAATACAAGATCCGTTTTATATCGATCATAAAGAAACTGATGACACCACTCTTTCCCCTCTTCGTCTACTTCCTTTTGCCATTCCTTTCCTCCTTCTACTTCTCCTTTTTCTTATCATTAGTATCCCTATTTTCATCATGTAAAATAGTGAAGCCTCAAAAATTTCTAATAAGGAGAGGCACTTGGCCTCACTGCAGCTTAATAGACCATGGCTTGCTGATATCCATGAGACATCTGCCTGTATCGAAAGAGAAACAGTGGAGGAGAAGTGGATGCAGGGATGCATTGGGAGTTGGGAGGATAACTGGGAAGGAGGAGGGAGAGAGGGGAAGCTTAGTTTATGATATAAAACCAAAAAAAAAATTTTTAAGATTTTTTTTAAAAAAAAAAGTCTAATCATAACTATTCAGGAAGAATCTATTTAGAGTGCTATTCCTTGATCCTCTGGAATCAGATACTATGACCCAATGCTTATGATTAATATACTCAGATACAAAGCCCAACATCTATCACCATTATTCACTGATACAATAGCTAGACAAAAGGTTTATTGGTGCAATTGGAGAAGAGGTAGTTTTGAGTGGCATTTTCTGAAACAAACAGTACTGTCTGGCAACGCCATGGTCAAAATGGGTGTGAGCCTCAGCACGAGCAAGATCTCACTCTTCACTCCCTTCTCACTCTTGGGATCGATTTTTCCCAATAGGCCAAGTCTTTGCTGTAGGAGTCCCGCACAGGTAAGCCCGCCATAGTGGCACACACCCATCATCCCAGCACTCAGGGAGACAGAGACAGGTGGATCTCCTTGAGTTCGGGGTCAGGCTGGTCTACAGCGTGAGAAAGCCAGTCTTAATATCCTCACAGCAAATGACTAGTTTGACCATGTAAGTTACCCGACTGCAGCTGATATTTAGAGCCAAAGGAAACTCTATTGTAATTCTCTTACATCACAGAACATGGTGCTGAGGATTCTGGATAGGTGGGTGTGTGTATTTACCCTGTGATGATAGCCTCCCCTCAATGGGACCATTTCTGGAACTCTTATTTAAGAACCTTACCATTAAAGTCTTGTGCTGATTCTGAAGAATAACTGAGGCATGGGAAAATTAAATTATGGTTTGTTGGAATCTTTGTCAGCAAGAAAAAAAAAATCACCAGTTTTCTCAGCTTAGTAACTGTCACTCTTTAAATAACTAGTAATAGTTTTAATTCCCAGGCTTTCTGAATGTACAACCTCCTTTCCCCATTGTAAACGCTTTGGTGTGCTCTATTACAATCATACCTGGTTGGATTGGATTATCACATACTTTTTAACTGGAAAAGAAGGGCTCAGTCAGCTACTATAGGTTGATTCTTCTCATTTCTGCTCAGACACAAGAGTTATAAAATTCACTGAATTTCTCACGGCTCCCTGTATGGGAATTCACAGCTTCAGGTTAAACTGCCATTTACCTGCTGACTGCTCTGCCTTTGTCCTTCCAGATAGGCTTCCACAGGTCTGCATGTCTCAAACAGCATCAGGTTTATGCTATAATAGATCAGAGTGAAATTTTCCCTGGCATTCCTCCCAATTCTTCCTTTAGAATTTTGGGTTTTTGTTTGCTTGTTTGTTTTGTTTGTTTGTTTGTTTGTTTAAACCAAGCTAATCTCAACAGATCTCAAAGCTCATAATGTACTTCATTAAAAACTTTTTAAAAAAAATTCATCATGCTGTGAACTGGGAACTTTGAACACAGGAAAGCAAAGAGCTGTTTTCTCAAAAGCTGTTCTTCACTCTGAGATTCTGTCATTTTCTTGCCTTATTTACACTAATTTGGTACTAAAAATGGCATTTTCTCTGTAAATATTCCTACATCTGTTCAAATTTCCTCTTTCTTTTTCCATGAACGCACACTTACTGCTATTTGTGGTTAGATTTGGAAGAAAGAGGAACATCTATTCTTGTCAGTACCGTATGGCTAAGTCCCTTCTGTCCCTCGAAAATTTTGGTTCGATGATTACTGAAGCAGGTCTGAAGGCAGTGATTTTTCATTTTTAGAACAGTTTAATTTTTTTTCAGATGACTTTAGAACACTAGGAAACAAATGTTGCCATCATGATGTGTCAAAGTCAATTTAGAGAATCAAACATCTTCATAATTTATACACACATATGAAGAAGCATTTGAAACTTTACAGAAAAGTGGTGATTTCTTTATTCTAATACTTGTTTTAGGTAAATAAAACAATCTTCATTATTTTCTGTTTATGCTTCCATAAGTCAAGAAAGGCATAACCATACATTAAGACAGAATATACTTCTATTTTTCTTTAGAAAGAAATTAGTGTTAAAAAAAGGCAGTGGAGAAAGCACGTTTCCTGGAGATTTCAGGGTTTTTTTTTCTGACACTTGTGTACTGATAAACTATAGTTTTGTTTTCCATACACACTCAGAGAAGGCTTCTTGTTCACATCTGAGTCGAAAAAGATGGCCTGGTCCTCTGTTCCATCCTCACAGAGTTAGGATCCTCTCATTTGCAGTTAAGACAAAACTGAACACATGTTCACTTCATTTTGTTTGGGAGAACACAAGACTCTTTCTTTTCAGGAAATACCCAGTTCTCCATTTGGAGGTTCACCACAAGACTAGTATTTTTGCTTTCATCTTTTGGAATAGAGTAAATTTTCAAAGACTAGACCCCGAGAGAATATAAAATAATCAATAGCTAACATAACTCAAGGTCACGGGGAATGTAGGAAACCAAATGGATTTGATGATGGGATAATCATTGTGACATGAGAGTAACTGGAAAACTGAATTGTAAGATAGTTATCCTAGTATTTTCCTTTTCAAGTCAGAATCATGGACCTCTTAATTCACCCTAATTGCAGAAAGAGACAGATTCAAATTCAGAGGATGTTCCTTTATCTGTAGTAATTAAACTTATTGCTAACATATTAAACATTGTTTCACTTTAAATGATTTTTAAATTATTTTCTTAGGTTTACTTATTTTTTTGAATGTTTTGTGTGCATGTATGTATATGCACACACACATTTCAGGTACAAAGGGTATTGGATACTGGAGTTACAGATGGTTAAGAACTGGAACTACAGGTGGTTGTAAGGCAAAAATGTGGGTGCTGGGAAATGAACCTGGCCCTGTGTGAGAGCAATAAGTGCTCTTAGCCACTGAGCCATTGTGCTAACCCCCAGAAAGATTTTGATAACCCCATTGAGACAGTGTCTATCTTGGTAGTATCACATCCAGTAAGATGTGCCCTTACCTCCTGTAACTAATTCTAATAATATAACATGATTGCCCTTTCATTCCTTAACCAGATCAACCTAGTTTCCCAGAGATGGTAGTTTCTATGTGGTAGAGAGCCACATATTCATCATGGATCTTGGCCAAATGTATACAACAAAAGGCATTGGGGCATTTTTTTCTAGGGATTTTTGTTGTAATATAAATGGACAAAAGTATTTTTATTAACTTAAAAATAGAAAAAAAATGCATGTTTTCTGACATTTTTTATCAATAATTATTGCACAATTGCAGTAGCCATGCACTTTTCAAAGACAGGAATTACTATGGCAAATTGAAACTCTTAAATCCACCAAAGGCAGGGCTGGGGCTGACCTAGAATAACAAATGGTATCCTTGGCACTGAAGACATCTGCAAAGTCAGATCACATCCTACTTCTATTTGGGATCGAGTGAGACAAAGGGCATTAGTGTTGGATAAATTGCTACTGAATTTTGAAGATCCAATACTAGCAAGCATAGTTTACTTTCCATTCCCACATAAACCATGGTAGCTGACATCGTACAAAAGAAGAAATGAGAATGATAGAGAAGTCTGGGTTGAAATCAGAGTTTGAGATGCTTGAGCAAAAATCTTTCATGTATTTGTAGCTCAAATAGAGAAAAGAAAGGGAGAAACCTGAACAAATTACTGGCATATAATTGCCAGGAGGCTTGTATACCCATAATAAAAATAAGATAATAATCAGGAAAATAATCTTTACATGGGAATCAAAGTATTTAGTATCAAGGAAGCTTCCAAAATTCAAAAATAATTCTAGTTCTGCAAAGGTCTACAAAATGAATTTGGCCTGTCCAATGTAATCTTTACAATCATCCTACAAAATGTATCCTAGCTCTGTCTTCATTCCACCAGATAATGCTTTAAATTAAGTAATTTGTCTGAAATTGTGCAACTAGGAGGTGTAAAACCAAAAACTATACTGAGTTTGGTCTTAAAATCCATGCCCTTAATCATTTCTCATGGTAATATATTGGGACACTAACTCAATCTGAGCAAAATCTAGGAAAATGGATTGTGGCAGTCCGTGTTCAGACCCTTTCATGTGGTCCAGATAAATCACAGTGTGTAGAAAATCTGCACTACATGAAGCCTAATACAAAGTGCTCACATAATTTATTCTTTTTAAAATACCTTTATGAAAGGAACACAGGTAATAATTTTGTTCAATTTAAATCTTCAAAAGGCCACATGTGTTCTGCTTATAGCCTGACGTCAGAAACAGTACATTCAAAAGTAGATGGATGGAAAAATCCTTTATTTCACATAACCTGAAATATGAAAGAAAAGTATCTAGTGGTATATTAATGATGCTTATTATTTACTTCTTTGTTTCTGTTTTTTTGGGGGGGTTCTACTTACATCATTATCCATTCTTAAAAACTTCCAAAAATATTCAATCATAAGAAAACGTAACACATATTAAATGCCTAGACATGAGATTCAATAATCTCAGTATGTTGCTTTAACTTTATATTTCATATCTGATGTCTTCTTGTATCATACTTTACAAAGTATTCCTCTTATAATCTAGAAGTTCTCACCAAGACTTTCCAAATATTCATCTAGTAATGTCTAGTTAACTCATCTGGATCTGGGTGTGTTCACATTAATGTCCCCTTTTCTGCTTTATCTTAGTTGTTTTATGAATTAACAACCTAGCATGAAGATAAATGGACAAATCATTTTAATGTATTGTTCACCATTCCTTACAGACAATTACACAAATTATTTTATTAAGATACTGTGGTGATGTTTCCTGCTATTTCTTTTTTTTTCTGTTCTTGGTTCTATTTTATAAATAATTAAAATTGTTTGCTTGTTTTTGAAAATCACATTTGCTCAACAGTACATACTCACTTCATGTGTCTATCACAGTTTGATAATTTTCACAATATGTTGAACTCATATTATATATGTTTGGTCATCCGTGATCAGTGATCTTTCCTGTTACAACTATAATTATTCTGGAGTCATAGTATAGATGGCAAACTTAGAATTGTTAAATGTGATTTCATACTGTGTCCATATTTCCATTTCCTCTGTCCTCTCTTGGAACTGGGCCTACTCTGTATAATTAAAAGAAGTTGTGTATGCCTCTTGGCTTAAATTTAAAGCTGGAAACAATTAAACTCAGAAAGGAAGGGACTTTAATAAAAGCATAGTAGGCTGGAAGTAAGACCTCTTGTACCAATCATTTAGCCAACATCAGTTTAAAGGAAAGTTCTAGAAAGAAATTAAGCCCTGTTCCATTGAGCTCATGAAGGCTAAGAAAACAAAACATTTGGTCTGCTGATATGGAGTAGCCTCACCAGAAGACAAAACCTGGCAGTAACTTCCTTTAAGTCAGATCCAGTTCAGAACAAGTCCCTACACTCCGTCCAGTTCTGGGAAAGTGAGCAATATAAGGAAGACTCAGAAGATAATTTGAATCTAAAAGTGGTTGATTCAGGTGTTGTATTTGTATTCAAATATATAGACTGAAACAACAAATGATGACGTAAAAGATGTAGCAAATTTTCCAAAGAAAAAAACCAGCTGGAACAATTGAAGCTTACTAAACTGACAGCTGATTTCCAATATATGCCAACTGCCTTCAAATGCCCATGATACCTATTGCTTTCATAGCTCAAGACTAATGTCAGTGCTTGGCTTCATTGCTTCAAAGGTCTGACTGTCTTGTGTGTCAGGTGCTAATATAACGAGTAACTAAGTTAAAGCAGATCTCCATTATCTTTATGAAAATCTGCTGGAGGACCTTTAAATAGCATGCTTCTTTCCACTTTGTTTTTGTTCTCTAAGTGCTACAAAAATTGGGTGACAGACAATTATTTGCAGCATATATTGTGGAATATTTAAGTCCTGTATTGAGAACTGCTATTCACACACAATAGGAAATTATTACAACATATTATTACTGTTATTATTATATTATGAGTAATATGTAAATATTAATCTGACTTAAGGAGTGGCTATAAACAAGATATCCTTACCGTGGTGTGGATACTTGGTATTTTGGATATTAGGATGGCTCATAGAGGTGGGTCCATCCACCTTGACCAAAGGTCAGAGAATCCAAGCCTATTTCTGTTCCTTCATTTTTAAGACAGGAGGTTTTACCCAGGGAGTGGCTGCCTATGAGATACCTGGTCTAATGTGTTGTCACTGAATGTCCTACCTAAAACATCAGAATACTTAATTCAGGAAATAGTGGCTTGATGTCTCAAGTATTGAAGCAAGTATTTGTTCTGTTTTTCTTCTGTGTCATGTTAAAGTAATCTTTTGCCTTCTTCCCCCCTTTTTTGGATTGGGGTATATAAGCATATGGAAAATAAACACAGGCATTTTTAGGATTCAGGATTCACTTGGTTGCCCTCCTGGTAGGTACAATCCTATGTCTCTGTATTTCTTTCATATCTCTGTTCCTTTTGCCTAACATTTCTAAACCACACGCCCTGACAGATGTCACCCCAACTTGTGGTTATGACAATGGCTATCATCCTATGAAATGTAAGTTTGTAAAAATGATGTCAACTTAGTTGACAAAGCAATGGTTGAATTTCAAAGATTGGCTTTGGCTCTGAAAGGAAGCCCACGGTCAGCAAATGCTACTAAGCAGGAGGTCCTGCTATTGCAAAACTTTTCCTAAGGGCAAACGTCAGTCTTTTCTAATTTGAAGATATTTCTGAAGACACTTAGTCTTCAGCTGCCACCACTCTGATCATTCAGCTGCGTCACCCTAAGGTTCAGATAAACACCAGCTTACTTTGTCTGTGTGATGAGGGCCTATATGGCTATACAGCTCTCACTGGCCTGCTTCTCACTCCCAAGTTCCAAGATTCAGATTTGTAACACTATAATGAGTTAATAGGGTACTGTTTTTTTTTTTTTTTTACATAAAACAGATTTGCTGTTTGGGGGACATAATATTAATGGACATTTTCACAAATTATATAATACAGTAAATGTAAACTTTGTATGTACTTAGAAACAAAAAATATTTCTGTGTCTTGTGGTTTTCTGAGAGTTATTTCTGTGGTCTGCAACTGACCCAAGGATTTTTAAAAGTTAACCTATAATTAATTTTGAATTAAAATTATTATTAATAAAATATAATGTTAAATACAATATCAAGTAGTCTTCTTAATGATAAATGAAATTGTGAAGTAATCTATTTTAAGGCCACAAATAGGATAAATATTAAAATATTTTTTGAAATAAAATTAAATATTATAACAAAAAATTCAGAATACATTTTCAACCAACCATAGACAGTCAATACCTCTGGGTCTGTAGAGGACCCAGCATCACTTTAGTGTAGTGTAGATAAATAGTAGATTGAATTATCAACTGATTAATCCAATTAGGTCATTAAGAAACCTGAAATAAGAATTCCAAGACCTGGACAAGTTCATTCAGTCAACCTAGTAATTGAAGAACATTTATAATTCTGTAATCCAGTCAGTGCATGGCTTGACATTCAAATGTGATGAACCACAAATAAAGTTAATTTTACAACCACATTGGCTGACAGATATAGTCCCCTTTAGCGATGATGTTTTGAAACATCACAGCCTATAGTGTTGCAGTTGATATTTTTAAAAAGTATATTACAGCAGATACTGCTAATTTACTCTATTAAAAACGTATAATTGCTCACAAAGAAAAACTCAATTTGTCTGAAATCATTAGTCAACAGATTAGTTACTAGTTTTCCTGCTTTTGAATTAAATAATTATTTTCACCTGGAATAGATGGACTGTCATGGAAAAATCTCTCTTGAATATATAATTGATGTTATCCATAACTACGGTTTTCTCTTACACCCAGGTTTGGTAAAGATATAAGACCAGGCCACATGCCTGTCTCTGCTCAGATCTCACTTCCCAGCTTTTGTAGGAACCCAGATGACTGACATCCCATCCCCCCTACATCATAACACCTACTTTTAAAAAGTTCCCAATCATCTTCATATCTGAATTCTTTCTTCTGCTACTATAGGAGCAGTTCTCTGCACAATTAACAGGAGGTCTTCCCAGTTTAACTTCCTTCCTTCTGGCTTGCTCTTCCCACCACCTCTTCCTCTGTTTCCCAGTGCTGTCTCACACAATCTGTGATGCTTTCTCAAGTGTCCACCTCCTCTTGTTCCTTCCTTTCTTCTTCCCTGATATATAGTTCCCTTTGCTCAACACTTCTTGATTTTCGACAGAGTCAAATGACATTTCTCTCATACACAAAACAAGAGCATTCTGACTTGTCTTCACAGTATTATCTATTTGCTTTACGTAGTTCCTCTTCAGGACTTCATCATCCAACTTTCTTTTTATAGTCAATGACTGTTATGTAGGCATTAGTAAAAATGGTGAGGGCTGCAGCATTTATAAATTGAAACTAGTCATAATTACTTGATTATTAAAAAGAGAATTTATGGAATCCAGTGATTTGTTAATATTTATTACTGGGATGAGTTTCATGAATTGGAATAAGTGTTATAAACTTAGAGTTAGTTAGAATTAGATAATCCCTTGTAAAACATACATGGAGTTTGACCTTGAATGTATTGTGGCAGAGGCTTGTACATTCTGATACGTGGGTGGCTGAGCCAAGAACTTCCCAAGTTCAAGGGCTGTCTGAGCTATAGGGTGAGGAAAAGGCTATCTATGTCTAGGCAACTTAGTGGGACTCTATCTCAAAATTTAAAAAGTAAGAAAGTAGGCAGGAATTCAAACCAGTGGTAGAATTCTTTCTCACGTTATCTGAAGCCCTAGGTTAATTTCCAGTATGACAAAGACAATAATAAATACATAAATAATACATACCTAAATACTTTATCAAATAATTGTAATAAATACATGTTGGTAAAATTGTCAAATTTCACATTAGCACTAACACAAGGTAAAGCTTAATCAGCACGGTACTTAAGGTACTACAGGAAAATATTTGTGTGTTAACCATTCTATACCATTTTTTCTTTTCTTTATCTGTTCAGGCATCTCACTCTGTTTTCCAAGCTAACATGGAAATCTTTACGTAGCTTCGTCAAGTCTGAAACTTGTTCTGCCTCAGTTTCCAAAGTGTGTACACTAGAGAAATGAGCTAGCTCAGCTTGCAATGACATTTCTAAACCTACCAATTCATGCTAATCACATTGTGGGTACCTATTTTAGTGGCCATATAATTTTCCTGTTAAAGAAGAGGTATAATAGAAAATGTTCAATATGTATATGGAACAATTAGTGCTT
>NC_022020.1:56601533-56631507 GCF_000317375.1 Microtus ochrogaster
GGCCAGAATTCTCTTACACAGACTGTTAAAGTGTCTACAGTTCATGAGCCAGGCTAGCTCAAGACTGACAGCATATTTGTGCATTAGATCTTCCTGTAGTTCATTTTTGAAGTTTATGTTTGAATATTTGAATTAATAAGAACTTAAATACAAATTCTTTATTCCAGTTCTACTGAGAATTTTATCCACGTATTCAATACAATATGATCATGTCTACCACTCCCCCTCCAATTCCTTCCATATCACCTCAATACACGGCCTTCCTTTAGTTTTTCTCCCTATTAAAATATCTATACAGCTCCAAAGCACACTGACGTGGCTGTAAATAAATCTTTATGCAATTCAATTATTATATACTTTACAATGTGAACAAATAGAAGTCGATAACAATTTAATTTATATTTCAAATTTAATATTAGATTTGATTCCTTAATGTTACTGAAAATAGGCTTCTCTGTCATATTGAAATAATCAAGCATATTCCTGTCAATATGTTAAATGTGGCTTACTATCTAATGATTCAAGGTTTGCATTACATATGAATATAATATTTAAATTTGGAGGCATAAAATGGAGCCTAAATAAATCTGAGCAGGTCCTGCTAATAACTGTTATGTTTTATTTTATTGTAAGCTGTATGTAATGTAGTCAAATTGTAACAGTTACTAGCAGACTGAAGTCAGTATCCATGTGACTAATTTGAGCACACAAAGAAATGAGAAAGATATTTTAAACTTGTCTTATTTAAAACATGAATAAACTTCACCTGAATTGCTAGTTTTCTTTTAGAAACCCTGTAGTCTCTCTGTATGAAATATTTATTATAACTCAAGCAATTAGGAGTGTATGGGTGGATACCAGTACCTATGATTTGAAGAGCAGTTCATTCAAACTTCTGTATGCTTTTCTGTGATTTACAAAAGTAAGTAGAGATCTGTCTCAGACCAAGTGTGGACATAGAAAGATGTGTAATAACAGCAGGCACTGGAAGAGACCTTAGATGCAGCTAATCCAACTTCTAACTATTCAAGAGACTGAAATGAGATGACCAGAGTCATGGAGATTTACCAGAGAAGAAGGAAGGAAAAAGGGGAAGATGGAAAAAAAAACAAACTTGCATAACGTTAATCACATTTTGTTATAAATACTTTGAATGTTTACACTAACCCAGAACTCTAAGGGCCAGGCTCCAGTGTCTGTTTTAGTCAACGTTAGACATAGCACAGTGCTTTCCAGAAATTACTGTGCAAAAGTTTGGGTAGATGGTTTATAGACATTAATTTAGGGATGACATTCAGCCTCACAAATCCTTTCATTTTGTGAATGGGAGTGATACCTATTTTTATACCATTATCAGACAAAAATGAAATAAAATGAGAAGCCCTTATAAATGGACTGTTCACAAAAATACGAAATAAACATAAATAAATGAAAGAATAAAGGAGAAGAAGGATGAGGTTAAAGCATATTTTTATGTTTCTCAAAAAAACTAGTAGTATACAAAACTTAAGAACATATAATCTCATATATTATGTTACCAAAAAAGGAGAGATAATGTTAATCAAAACTCAGTAAGCAATATAGAACACCTAAGCCTTAGAAAATATTTGTCCCTAAAAAAATCATTTGATCTTTTGGTCTTTTCTAGGCAGCTTTATTGTGGGAAACCATGGTAAGCATTGAAATACCTGATAAAATTCGAACTTCTGCTTCATTTCCTGTTCTTATGCTGGCTGGGTTCCGAGCTGAGCATCGGTAGACTCCAATGTCCCCTGCCTGGAGTCGGCTGATCTGCAATGCTCCCGAGGGCAAGACCACCACACGGGAGTCTCCTGGGAGTGGAGTGAGGTCTTGTTGATTCTTCTGCCAGTGTATTGTTGGCATGGGTTCCCCAATGACTTCACACTTGAGTAACACTGTATCTCCCACGAAGGCTGTGATAGATTCTGTCTGGGAAAGGAACCTCAGTGGTCCTAAAAGAAACACAAGAAAGAAAGGCTGAGTCATTCAAACACAGGACAATTATCAGTATCTTGTATTCTTCATGTGACATTGTATCTTAGCATCTATACTCTTAAATTATGCTGAATCTTCTGACTTTATCACACATTATAACAGCAGGCTTGGAAAGTAAGTTATTGGCTAAGATATGATGACAATATTGTCGCTTACCTCTAGAAGCTTCTACTTTAATTGAGACTCTTAGCTAACGCTACCACCACCACCAACAACAACAAAAATCTCATAAAATAAACAGAGCAGATAAGATTAATTGAATCTTAAAAATGAGGAAAATGTGCTTTGAAAGTTAAAATTCCACATAAAAAGTACAGCTGGCATTATGTATCAATGCTGCAAATGATACCTGGCTTTTTTGAATCCCAATTCACTATATCCTCCCAGTTACATAAATTTGGACTAATGTACAAGAAGTTACAAAGATTTAAGAACTGATATGTAGTATACTTTGAGACATATTCAATAAAGAAAAGTGATATTCACTTCCAGTTATACAAACAGACAACAACCAACGGTAGGTTGGCAGTTTAATGTGATTGCTCACCAGTAGTTATCTGGTGTATTTGCAGCATGGAAAAGAAAATCCTACGGTTGGAGTGAGAACAGCTTGTGTTTCTAGCTTTTATGGACCACTTATACAAATGAAACATTGCATTTTGTGCTTCATTTCTTCATGTGTGCAATGAGACAATAGCTAATCCGCACGACCGCTTTCATGTTCCACTGAAATGGCATGTAAAATGGCTTGTAGAGATAGTGGGATTGGAAGGGAAGAGAAGCTGACAACCTTGGAGAAAAGCATGGTGAGTCTCTAGCCTGATGTTCTATTATAGAGAAGCAGTAGACACTCTGACCTTGTCTTCATGAAGCCTTTCATGAGCAAGAGTATATCATCACCCTAACCTTTTGTCCTTAACAATCTGCTATTACGCTGGGCGGTGGTGGCGCACGCCTTTAATCCCAGCACTCGGGAGGCAGAGGCAGGCGGATCTCTATGAGTTCGAGACCAGCCTGGTCTACAAGAGCTAGTTCCAGGACAAGCTCCAAAACCACAAAGAAACCCTGACTCGAAAAACAAAAAAAAAAAAAAAAAACCAATCTGCTATTACTTAGTGAGTCCAAACAAGTCTGAATGAATCATATCATTATGACCCACAGAACGTTTATTTTCTAGAGCTAAATGAAGCAAATAATTTTAGTATTTGGATTTTTGTTTTAGTCATCACAGATACATTCTTATGTTTTGATTTGCCTTTGATAATGCTGTTCATTTTAGATACATGTTATAATAAAATTTTATTAATTCATCTTCCTTAGCTTCCTATGATTTTATTAATTATTTTAAAGTATTTCAATGTTTAAAATTTATTTTAATTAAAGCAGAATTTCCCATATCTGGGATTAAATCATGTCAAAAAAGTTTCGATATTTTTCCATCAATATTTCATCAATGACAAATTCTATTGTGGTCCATTTTCCTACTGCTACTTTGAACCTCCATCTGCTAATTCCTCCAAACCTAATTTTCTTTCCTAAACTGACAAAAAGTAATGCTAGAACAAAAGGTCAGAGGTAAGTGGACTGGTTAAACACAATTTAGCATGAGAGGCAGTAAGAAATATTATAGTGAAGTTTCAGGCCTAGGTCAAGGAAAAACTTCATGTCTACTTCAAATATTGGGTTTAGAATCACAAGATAATGGAATCAATGCCATATAAAATTATTTTAGCATATTATATAGAATAGGTACAGGTTGATAGGTACTATTATCATTATATCTCTCCATAAACTACATGAAATCATAGAGATGTAATAGTAAGGGGATGCACTATTCTTTAAAATGAGTGATTAATACAAGATAATGTATGCACTTCAAATTACTTGAGCTGTAAAACTACCTCTTTCCTAAAGCTAAGACTCTGGAATTTCAATCTATGGAACCACCTAGACCAACACTACAGAGGTATTTCCAAACGGTATCAGTCCCTCGGAAAAGTTTACTTTTCCAAACAAAAGAACCCACCTATAACTGAGAGCTGCTGTGAGTGGTTGGGAAAACAAAAGGAGCCCATTAACTTGCTCTCTGGCTCTTGGATCAAAGTCCTTTCTAGGCACTTAGTACAGTTCAGAACGCTTTTGAAAGAAAAAGATACAGCATATTAATCTGCTACTAATTAACTTCAGTGTGGATTAAAAGGATGAAATCAAAGGGCGATTGCTATAGTATAAAGAAACAGCAATGAGTAGGAGTGCTATTTTAAGGTTTATGTCAGGAAACGAAATTCTGAGTTATTTAATAGCCTTCCTTCTTGTCGTCATTGTTAGTTTTTCTTACAATTAAGGAAAAATAGTTATGAATAGCTATATAATATTTATATTAAATTTATAAAATAACAATATAGTTTATTAATGTATGTTAGAATAAAATATATTAGGTAAGTTAGAAAAACATCTGGATACTTTTATGCATGCAGATACATGACTCTATATTAGTTAGAGACATTGTACAAATTCAAAATCATTGTGTTCCAACTGATTATCAGTCATCTTAAAAATTTAGCTAGCAAGTTAGTGCTAGAGCATAGAATACAGACACGTAATTCAAATTGATATTCAACAATTGTTTTCCTACATCATCCTCATCTGGCTGCTATAGTTACATAATGAGACAATGGGATTGGCTCCTAGTCTACAAGCTATTGTGCCGCGGTGTCCTCTGAACTCACAGTCAGGAAGCTGACAGAATTTTAAGAGGCTAGGAAGGAAACTGACAAGCTTCAGAGAACTCAGAGATTGAGTCAGTCACCCATATTTGTGTGTGTATCTTTAACTGAGTGGCTTCACTTGTGTGGTCTGTTGTTGGTGCTGTATTTGGTGTGAATTGTCATTTATCACATCTCCCAGACAAAATCGTGCAACACATATTATTTGTATACACCACCATGATGGCTTTAGATCTTAAGAAAGAGAAACAAGAGAGCATATTCTGGGTTCAATTCCTAGTGCTGGGGGTTAAGGAATGGGAACATATTCAATTTTAAAGTTAACATTGTAGCAGAAAATTTTCAAATAATTGTGAGGATGGAAAATTATAAAATGACTTTTTATCCATTATTTTTGTCTCTACATAGAAAACTACGGACCAAACAAGTAAGTCTATAGATTCTTGTTTTTTTTTTTTGTTTGTTTGTTTTTTGGTTTTCGAGACAGGGTTTCTCTGTGGCTTTGGAGCCTGTCCTGGAACTAGCCTGCCTCTGCCTCGCGAGTGCTGGGATTAAAGGCGTGCGCCACCACAAGTCTATAGATTCTTGTGTGGCTTGAATTACTGCTTTCACTATGGAACTGAACTTCTGCATGACATCTCCTTGTAAAAGAAGATATTATGTGATATCAATTTTAGTTATTAAATTCACCAAAACTCATAACAATGAAATACTATATTTTTTCATAAATTATTAAATACAATAATATAAAGTAAATATTTTGTGCATCAGGTGGCTATGGGGGTCTCTTGTTACCATAGTTTCCTTTCTCTATTCTTCACTCTCTCATGTCCTTTCCAGACATCAGAAGGAGTTCATGCTACTGCTGGTGACAGTATTAATCTTACTGTCCAAATGCTGTAAAAGAGTTTTGACTATATTTTAAAATTGCATACCTAGGACTCTAGCATAACCCCACATCATTTTTCACAACTATTGCAAAACAATTCTTAACTCTGGTGAACTGGTCTGAAGCTCTGAACCTAGTCTTCTCTTGATGTTATTTCTTTAGTACTTTCTCTATAAAGGGATATGCTTCCCTCCCCCATATCATCCTGTCATAACTGTAGGCATTCTAATAGCAACAAGTATAAAAATCCCTACACTTTTGCTAGTCTAACTGAGAATCATCTTTCTTGCTTAAAATTTTTATATCGCTCATAATTTACAGACACCATGACAGAGTCAGTCATAAATCAAACCTGAACAGTTCTTCATGTTCCTGTTATGTTATCTGTATTTTCTTTCCATGTGGTATATCAAACATTTACTGACAATAAAAAACAAACATTAATATTTGCTTTAAAAATGCCCAAATTTTAAAATTGATACTAGTTTTACATTTATCACTTTCCAATACATACTGGGAGCTTGGGATGGGAGATAACACACCAAGGGGCCAGATTATCTGGGGTCACATTCCTGCTTCATCTCTTCATTATATTTTGTGTATCAAGTAGCTACGGTGTTCATGAAAAGTAGGTCCCTGGTCAGCAAGAGTCTGTTCAAACTCAAGAGATCACCTGTAGTCTATAGTCAGGCTTAGATGTGTCTAGCACTACCTTGTGTTAACACAGACCAAACCTTTAGTGAGAAGCAGTAAAAAGTAAGAATAGTTTGTTTTATCTATAGGAAAGTCAAGACATGCCCCGTATAACAAAGCTTTATTTTATTCCCTTTTCCTTGAAATAATAAATACAGATAAGCCTAATTCTTGTTTTATAAGTGACTTATATAGACTAAGAAGTGTTCTGGAACATAGCATTTGCATATTATTTGAATTAATAAGTCAGCTAGACATAATTTAAAGCATGTGAGAGGAAGTGCTCTTGCAACACTGGAATCTTATGTAAGGATTAAAACATGTGCAGGTTTTCCTTTCTACAGAGTCCAGGAACCAACTCCCCCATTCACTGAGGAACAACTCCATATTCTGCACTCCATTAAATTCTCTAAACTTACTACAGTCTGGAGTGCTATACTATTCAAAATAGCACACAGACCTATTTGGAGTGCCTCAGGAGGGCTTCTATCTTTATCCCAGAGAAAAGGTTGTTTCCTAAAAGGAAGCGTTGTCAAGATGCCTACCTTCACACCCAGCCTGGTCCAGGATGGTGTACCAGGTTTATGTTTTGGAACATCTGGAATTGCGGAAGCATTCCACACTAGTCTACCCACAGTTTTAGACGTGTCCAGCCCTACCATGTGTTAACACAGACCAAACCTTATTAGTAAGAAGCTGTAAAGAGTAAAGCATCGATTGTCTTACCTATAGGAAAGCCAAGACATGTACCACATACCAAAGCTTTATTTTATCCCCTTTTCCTTGAACTAATAAACACAGATATGCCTAACTCTTATTTTATAAGTGACTTATATAGACTAAGAAGTGTTTGGGCTTCAGCATCAGAAATGTTATTGATAATACCAATCCTTATTGCAGCCGCAAAGTAAATAGGACTGAGAACAAGAAAGATAAGCCCATTTTGTAGTTGGCACAGAGGAATGAGTTCGTCATTTATTCTGATTACTATAAAACATACTTCTGTTTTTAACTTATAGTAGTTTACCACCAGAAAGATTCATAAAGAGCCTCTTTGCATGTGTGCTTTGATAAATGTTGCTCAAGGTCTGTTATACATCTATAAAGTAGACTCCTTTCTCAAGCATTTACCAGTTGTACAAGAAAGGGCTTATTCTTTTTAGCTCTCATTAACATAACGTTTGCATATGTGGAGGTGATAATGTCAAGGCAGGTGATGAATCTTCTGTCCAGGGAGAACCAGTTGCTCCTCTGGTCCCCTTTGCATCATATACATCCACTGCCACTATTTAACTGTGCAGTTCGCCTTCTTTTCCAGGCTAATATGCTAATTATACAGCCGAGGACTCAGCCCTAGTTGTAGTCAGCCCTTGTGTCTTACAGACGGCAAAATGTATAATGATTCTTCATCAAATAAACAGTTGTTGAATGTAAAACTATGTGTTATGATTAATTTAATCATCAGGAAGCATCACAGGCCCTAAACATTAGGAAATGATTGAAGCAAAGTTCTGAAAAAGAACCACTCTGCACACTGAACCTTCTGCTAAGGCTGTTTAACTGGCTAGTCTTTCAATGACAGTGCAGAGGTAGGAACATTGCTGGCCCAGGGTCTGACTACAATCTATCTTTAATCCCCTTAGTAGCCACTCCTTGAAGACCTGTGTGTCTGACCCAATGCTCTGTGACTCATAGGAAAAATGCTTTAACTATGAAAACTCTAGCTTCCATCAGCTAAAAGGCTAAGACAGTCATCGGAGAGCAGCTAAGCTGAGTGGTCCCTGCTTTGCTGTGGCTAATGAGTCAAACAATGTGTTTAAAAAATACTTTTACTTAGGATTTCGTTGGTGCTTTGTATTCTAAAATTGTCAGTAAACCGCTCCCGTGTTGGAAGACAGGATTTGAGTTAAGTTGAACAGGTATTCCTGGGCCATGGTCACTCATTTGCTTCAAAATAAATTTCCTAATCCCTCTTAGGTGAGAGCTGTGGGTTTGCAACCATAAAGAACAACAGCAAAGTCTACTTATGGGTGGGGAAAGGGTTTACTTTACAGTGGTTTCTTCAGGCAAAGGATGAAAGAGCAGAAGCTAGCATACAAACCCAAGCCTACCTGGAAATGCAGCCTTTCACATGGATTGCATGTGTGAAAATTAGGAGACAACAAGGCCTGACATGACCAAAAATCTTCTTAGTCTTATAAACTTATTTGAGGACCAGTGAGTATTTTAAGTGATATTTACCCATCATCTTACAAATCACTGTCTCTAGGAAAAGTTACCAGATCTTTCCAGGCTAACCTCATTCCTTTCAAGCCAGCTTGTGTAAGCAGTATGTCAATCAGTCTCCTTCAAGACACTATGTACTTCTTCACTGGCTAAATCCAACCAACAAGTTTGTTCCCAGGACAGTGGAAATGTTAATAGCCAAAGCACCAAACATTTTTCTTTTCAGCTTTTCTTTTGTGATGCTAAAAGGGGAGAGGGATAAAAAAATCACCATGGCAATGAATGGAAAATTGCTAAACCTGTAGGGAGGTGTTAGGCTCTCAGAATTAAAATAAGGGGAACAAATCCCCAACATTTCATCCGTGCAGGATGCACCACAGAGACTCCAAGAAATTGTCCATCAGAACCAGTCAGACAGTCAGAAAGTTACACCAGCTTAGATAGATACATTACTACATTCAGATCTAAACTATGTTGGATTTCAGAAAGTAAACGTGAAAGCAAAGCCTTTAACACTCGGGATTTAAGTATGCAAGTCTCCCTGCTGCCTGGGAGGTCTCTCTTCCACCCACATACACCCAGTCAGGCCTACTCCTTTCTTTAAATTCTAATCTGGAAAAGGCATATTCTTCTGATTTGCCCTCTAGCCTCCTTGGCGCACTATCAAGATCGGCATCTCCTCCTATAGAACTCTAATTATTAAGTAATTAAAGTTCATTTCATAAAGAGACTTATCAACTGAGAGACAGACCTCATGGTTGGAAATAAGCTTTGCTTTTAAATATTCAACAATGTGGTAATACTCTGCAATTGCCAGAGGAGAGTGGCTGTAAACACTCTGCTCTAAATTACAGACTGAAGGTTACGTTCCCTCTGAGCAGGACGTGTTCGTCCCTGCTTAATTGACAAATTCACTGAATGGCAGAGAAAAGAGGCACACCGACGAGACATTCTCTAAATGGAGTCATTTACCAAAGGCAGTGAAGAGCAATAAAGCATCTTCATGGAAATTTTTAGACTGTTTTCCACACCTTCAATTCTCTTGTCCCTTTATTGTGGGTTGGTGTGGGTTGTTCTCTAGTCCATCCTGGTGTCTTTCTCTCTCTCTCTCTCTCTCTCTCTCTCTCTCTCTCTCTCTCTCTCTCTCTCTCTCTGCCTCTGTCTCTCTCCCATTTTCTCTCCCTTACCCTCTCCCTCTTCCTCCCTCCCTCCCTTCCATTTGTAGTGGTAAAATGAGGAGTCCTGGGTAGTTGGAATAAGAGCAAATGCTGGAATGCAGATTTACAACGTAGATCTAGGAAACCTGCTTGTTCCAGGCACAGGCTTCCATATGTTATTCTGTTGCATTAGTGGGCCCATGTAGAGATGCGATAGAAAAGCTATGGCGTGGGAAGGAAAAGAGTAGAGACAAAATATGCCCTCACTGCCAGTTTATGTGCCAGCTCTACAGTCTTCTTCTCATGAAGGAACTCTTTCCCAAAGTCAAAAACAGTCAATGCAAAACACCAAATCTTTCTTGGAAATCAACTCTTGGGTTTGTTGCATGTAACTGTTAGGAATTTTTCCTAACGCGAGCTCTCTGCCAAAGCATGAATTCCAATCAAGCCAAATCATCATAACAAGCCAAATTAAAAGATATCCAGAATTCTCCTTTGGGAGCTATCTTAAATACCACCCTGGCGGGGGGGGGGGGTGTCAGGACCTGGCATGCTGGAATTTGGAGTCCAGACCAATACAACTCTCAGGCCTGGTGGCTGGGGGCTACACTCCCAACTTAACAGTAACATGCTCTGAGGAGTTGACACAGTGTCATCTTTTGAAACAATTGATGAGATCCATGACTTTGAAGCAGGTGGTGATTGGGAAAGTACTGTATGCCAATGTCCAAAATGCAGTATGGATGCTGTTACTTCAATGTTCACATTGCAGTCCTACTATATTCTCTCTTAGCTGACCTTTAGATGCAGAGTGTGAACTCTAGACTCTTCAGTCTGTGATGCTCTGAACCATAGCACCCTAGTAACAGTGCTGTGGACAGAACAGTCTTTCTAGTAAGATAGGTTTATTAAGCTACTACACCAGAGAAGTCAGAGGCTCCAGACCCACCAACTCTGCCCCCAAGGGAGTTACCAGGCATGAGCTACCCCTGTGTGTTAATGGCCTCCTCTTTCAGATTTCATTACCTGCCATCACACAAGCCTGAGTTGTGAATGGCCCTCCCAAGACTTCATTAACTTCATCACAGAGCAGCTCTGGGGTGGCTCAGCTGGTAGCATTTTAATAACTCTCCTTTTATCCATCTGAGGTAATATATAATATCTATTTCCAGCATAAGATCAAATAAGGAAGAGTTTTTCCACTTCACCTCCAACTTATGCAGTATTGTCTTCCAAGATATAGATCTTTCATAAAATATAATGAAATTGTATAGAACATCATTGCCATTATTCTACGTTCAACTTAACCTAGATTGCTTCTCAGGTGAAGCTAAGTAACAATCATGCAGAGAGGTAGGCAGCTTTTAGATTAGCTGTGCAGACACTACCTTTCATTGTTGAAATTGGTCATTCTTTTTCAAATATGCATAAAGACAAACAGAAATTCAAAATTGCCATATATATCAATTACATATTTTACTGTTTAACATGAAAAAAGTTATATGCATGTTATTTAAAAGGAGAACTAGTGCAGAAAATATTTATGAATCAAAAATATAAACACATTTATGTATTAAATTAGTATACCATTATTATAAACCATTTTATAATGAAAGCTAGGCCAATAAATGTGTAAGTTGATGTCACTTTGAAAATTAATTTCACAGTATAACAATTTAACAAAAAAAGCTATTTCTAGGTGTCTACCCATAAGAATATAAAGAAAAAAATTTAAAAGCATTTTGTTCAATGTGAAAATTAGAGAATGGGTGAACTATACTGTTGCTAACTGGTTAAACAAATTACAGCATATCCACTGGACAGAGTGTCAGAAAAACACTGGAAATTAAGGCAATTATCTTTCTTTTGGTTATTACACAAAGAGAATCTTACACTCTGTAATCTAACTGGCCTCAATTTATGATTCTCCTGATTCCGTTTCCCAACTGGTAGGATTATAGGAATATCCTCAAACCAGGCAAACATTTCTTTAATCAAAGAAATATACTGAGACAATTCCTAAAACAAGCTTGTTTTTAAAAAGAGAGCGTGAGAAAGAGAGGAAACAGCAAATGATTTCAGTGTTCCATTAGACACGTTATCCAGGGCAATCTTTAAGCAAGCCTTCATGAGTACACCCATGTCCTAAGAAGATGTTTCCCTCAGCAGGCTTTGACAGTAATTTTATTTTTATTCTCAGCTTTATGTTACAATTCGTATTACAAAATCTAAGATTGGATTATAATTAAGAGTAATGATATTTTAAATCAAACCCGAAGCTAAAACTTTTGATCAAGGTTACATAATATTGTATAGATCTAGCGCATGGAGATTGACTATGACTTTGGCTGATACCTATGGAAACTTCTTGAACGTGTGTTTATATAATGGAAGACACTATAAGATCATCAAAGTAAAGAAAAGCAAGCTCTTAAGATTTGTATTGCACTTCAATCCACCTCTAGTTACTGTCAATATCTTGCTTCTACTTTACATGGGTTAACTTGCCCAAAACCCCAAAGCAATTCCAATTATAGTATGGGCATTTCCAGAACACTTGCTTTATTCGTTCAATTGTCAGTTCATTTAATCATTCATTCAGTGTAATAGCTAAGTTTCTAAGTCACATTGAGTCATGACATTTGACCAGTGTGTGTTAGGTGTGCTAATCAGGACGTTTCGGTATGAAGATGATATTTTAATATACGGATAGAATAAGGGAGTGTGTCTTCCACTTAACACATCAGATGCCTGTGTATGGTGGCAGGGAGAGGCAAAGAGCATCTTTTTCTGTGCCTGGATACATGGAGCACTGGTCTTTTCCCTGACTTTCATGTTAGAATTGAATCAGAAGTGACATCATTTGTCCTCCTGATCCTTTAAATTTTAGATTAAAACATAAATAAAACCATCATGTTTCCTGGGTCTTGAGCATGTTCAACTGTAAATCTTGAAAGTTCTTAACCTTCATAGCTATATGTGGCAATTTTTACACTAAATCCTTTCCTTAAATCAGCATTCAAACAGAATAATATAGATTTGACATTTCCTAAATAAGAAAATTTCATATCAAAATTAAAAAATAATGTCTGAACAATGACATACAATCAGTATGTAAATAAATGACAGTGTTTAATGAATAAAATTATTAAAAATGTTATGTGAGGATACTTCATAACTATGTGTATGAAGTATATTTTATAAGAATCATGATTGAATTCTGTGTTCAGATTTAGGCCACATTGCTAAGACATTATACATATGTAAATACATCAATATTTGAAATAATTCACATATTTGGATTTTTGCGGTTCTAAGAGTCACGTTTCTTCTTTTATGTGTCAAATGCACACTGAACAAGCGTTCTAGAGTTCAAAGGACAATTTATTTTTGTACCTATGCTCATCTTTGTCCATCTCAACAAATGGTGCTTCTTTATTTCATCACATGTGATTTTTACTGATAATAAAAGGAAATATATGAAATAATACAGAATGATCCTCAGAGATGCTTTTTTGATGCTTTTTGATAAGGTAATAATTAGGAACAAATTTTCAAATTTTTAAAATACGAACAGGATCTTGAATAATGAAGAGGAGTATGCAAATTACACAGCATCTAAGAGGATATTCTAAACAGAAAAACAGCTTTGCAAAAACCACAACTCTAAGAAGCACATAGAGTTTAGAATATGTAAATAATTTAATATGAAGAAGCAGATAGAGATTTTTAAATATGCTTTGGTTGTGTATGTGTGTTTTCTTTTTGTTGTGTTTCTACTATGTTACAGAGCTCAACATTGTTCTTGATTTTCACCAAGTTTGTATTGTTTTTTTTTTTTCTTATGGTAGTATTCTATGAAGGCAGAGGATATGAGCCCTGTGTTTCCATACTATTTTTTAGGTGCACAGACACACAGAATAAATATTGAATGATTCTTATATAAATGAACAAACAATTTGTGACTTACTCTCCATCACACATGGCACACTAATAGGATACTATATGACAAGTGTTATCATTTAGTAGTTACACTCCCATGAAGTCACTGTTCAAGAATGAGTCATCCTCCAGAATTGTGCATTTGAGGATGAGAGGAGAGAACTCGTTTGTGACTTGTTTTCAGAGTGAAACAATCACAAATCCCAGCAAAAACAAAGCCTCTAAGATGGAAATCTTAGCAAGAAACTTAGTTATTAGTTCCCAAGGTTATCTGAACAAGAATCTACACTGTGAATAGTGTTCTAAATTTTAATTGAGTTTCTACCATCCAACCCACAACGTCACAATTTTCTAACTGGACTAAAGAGCCACTCAACAGGAGGGAAATAATGTCTGTGCTGTAAACCTAGTCAACTATCATACCTGAAGGTCATGAACTCCCTACTACAATTTTCCTAAACCAAGAGAATTTTAATTGCTTTTAAATATTTATTCTAACGCCTAGAGATGAGTATGGCTCTCACCTCTCACCCAAGTCGTCTCTTTTGGAAGTAGATGGAGATTGTTACAGAAAATAAGGACTAGCTAAACTATAAACCGGAAGTTTTCCAACCTTACCTGATATATCCACAATACAACTCTATACCTAAACTTCAGGGTACACCATGGAAAGATGAGATAGAAAGATTGTAAGAGTCAGAAGACCAGGCTATCTACCAAGAGCTGGCTTCCATATTATGACATAGAAGCTGCATTCATGAAATCTCAACAACCTAGTGCCCTAAATGAGACCTGTGTAAACATAATACCTGTGTATAAGTCATCATGGATGGGGAGAATCTCATGAGGATCCACCACTAGATGTAAGATTACAGGAAAGTAATGGTTGCTGACAGAAAAAAAACAAAACAAAACAAAAAAACCCAGTCTTCTCCAGGGACAAACCCTTGACAAATTTTCCAATCCTAAATGGTCATCTTAAGCACATATACAGAAGATCAACACTAAGTGAACTCAGATATATATATACACTCAGGTATATATATACATATATATAGAGAGAGAGAGACAGAGACAGAGACAGAGAGACAGAGAGAGAGAGAGAAAGAGAGAGACAGAGAGGCAGAGAGACAGAGAGAGAAAAGAGATAAATAATTTGAGATAAAGTAGGAAATAAAATATCAGAGTAATGAAAAAGTTAAAATTGAACACATGATCAAAAGGTGATTGAGAATATGATAGTAACCATAGATAGAAGGTCAGATAACATAAGGTACAGTGCTTTAAAAACTACGTCTCCATTGATAGTTTTTGGTAATATTTTCCTCCAGTTTGATTTAATAGGACCAGTTGCCTTTTAATATTTTTCCAGTCAAACAAATAACTGAGTCCTGTTTAGAATTTGTAGACAGAGTCAAATAAAATAACAAATTAAATAGTACAGGTTTTCAGTGTAAGTAGGTAGCAGCGAGAGTAGTATCAGTTCAAAACATTTGTTTTAGTATATAATTTGTAGGTCAAGAATCTGAGCTTACTTCCCGGTTTTAAAAGGCCCCCAACCCCTGAGCTCTCCTCAGACTAAGGACTTAAAATCATATCAATACGCACCCTGGAAATTTCCACCCTGGATATCTCTGCCCCCAAGAAGCCCTGTATAAAGCCTGCTGTGCTGCTTCTTGCATGAGCAGAGGAAGCCACTCTCTTGTGCCTTTCCCAATAAATCTCTTACGTGAGGTTTGGTTTTTGTTTTTGTTTTTTTTTTTTTTTGTTTTTTTTGTTTTTGTTGTTGTTGTTGGTTTGTTTGTTTTTTTTTATTTTCGAGACAGGTTTTCTCTGTAGTTTTTGGTGCCTGTCCTGGAACTAGCTCTTGTAGACCAGGCTGGCCTCAAACTCACAGAGATCCACCTGCCTCTGCCTCCTGAGTGCTGGGATTAAAGGCTTGTACCACCACCGCCGCCCAGCCTCTATGTGAGGTTTGTTATACAGTGTCACTTTCGGGTACTCCTTCACTCTTGACTTCCAGGATACTTTCCCCCTCATAACTAAAACACTTGTATTGGGGATACCTTTCCCCTCAGATCTGGGACAGTTATGTAATTCATTATAGGTAGCGTAATAATACCTGAGATTCGTACCACAAATATAAAAATAAAAATCACTTTTTTTCCTTTCATAATTTAATATTTTCCCTACTTCACAAAATCCATTTTATGAAAGGTAAAGCAAAATCCACAGTGCAAACAATAACTTAAATCCCATACTTCTAATAAATCTATAATTTAATTTTTGATTTGGAAATATCCACTTCGGGATGCATGCCACTAGTAAAATACATTTGCATGGTGTGTCTTTGTACAACCACAAAGATAATTAAAATAATTTTGTTACCTCATGTTTCATGTATCTGTGTGTGTCTTTGTGGGGAGGGTGTGTGTGTGTGTGTGTGTGTGTGTGTGTGTGTGTGTGTGTGCTCATACTTGACATACATTTACCTTAGTGTGGTTGGGAATGCTTGGATCCTTGCATGCAGATACAGGTACCAAAGCATGATGCCAGAGTCCTCTGTCCCTCTTCCTGCCGTACTGACTTTGGATAGGTTAGTCAGTGAGTTCTCAGGGTCAGGCTATGTCTACCTTATAATGACTGTTTTACATGTATAGGACATAACATCCCTTATACATCTTAAAAATTGTTTGGAAGTAAAAGAATGTCAGAAAGTTGGGAAATAGAAAATCATCCTATAGGACAACCTTGCTGTTTTGAGCTCATTGTCCTGGGTGGAAGCGTACCATATACTGGTGGGTGGAGACTGATAAAGTATGGACACATCCATCAGGAAGGTCAGTTATAACTCTATGCTGCTTTAAGAGAGAGCAGAAGTGGGCTGCAGTTGTTGAGAGAAACTAAATCGTAGGCGCACAATGGAAGAACCTAAAACTGGTCTGGAGTCTCATGAAATGCAAGGAGTCAATAAAGATTCCAAAGACGCAAAAACTGACAAACTCAAGTTAACATGAATAGCTATATTTTTTAATGAAATTATGAATAATTAACTGTCATTTATTGTGACTTCATATTATTTTATAGTAGCTTTCTGTGATTAATTGACTCTTCAGGTATCACATTAGTCCTCAAGGGGCAACTAAATTATGGCTATTTTAATATCTTAGCTTTCCAACAAAGATAAGATCAATCATCTAAGCTCAAACGAGTTTTCTTTATACCATTTTTTGCCAAGTTATTTAAATTCACTTTCAATAAAATATTTCCCTTTTTGAAGAAATCTCTATTTACTCTTCTCTTGGCCTCAGCAGTTGAGGACTTAAGAGCCTTTAGAATGCATCAGAATGGCATCTGAGACACATGTTGATAATTGATTCGGATCTTAGCTTTTTCTTCAGGGAATTTTGCTAGTGAACTGATATAGAACTATCTAGTAAGATGACAGCAGAGTCTATCAATCTGAGAACATGATGAATGATGTGAAACATAAAATTTTAACTAACTTTTTACCCACCTATTTATAAAACTTATAACCCCAAATGCTAAGTTCACATTTGAGGATGTCAGAACACTCTGAATATCACAGAGTTATTTCCTTAATTTTTTATGTGATATATATATAGTTGCTTACTTGTTTCTTTTTTTTAGATTTTACAGCACTTATATTCCATAACTCCTTATTAATAATCATTTCTTACAGTTCCCAACAACCTTGCTAGCTTTGTTTATTCTCTCACCTCTATGCTAGACTACTTCCCATTTCTTAACTCATGGAGCACAGGGTTTTCATGGTTGGGCTAATATTAGTCCTCAGCTCATTGTATGTCATAGGCAATCAACAGTACTTTCTGAGGATACAGTCAATATATCTGAATTAAAACCTTCCTCCTAGACACAGAGCAAAAATATTTTCTCTTTTGCCTCTGATACTTGAGGAATTTTCTAGCATTTGTATCAACTAGTCATTGCTAGATACTCACTGCCTAAATTAGGGTTTCTAGTTCTGCAGTGAAATACCATGACCAAAAGCCAAGTTGGGGAGAAAAATGTTTACTGGAATTATACTTCCATATGTAGCCCATCATTGAAGGAAGTTAGGACAGGAACCCAGGGACGGCACCATCCACAATGGGCTGTGCCCTCCCGCATCAATCACTTAATTAAGAAAATGTTCTACAGGATGGCTCAGTCTTATGGAGGTACTTTCTCAATCGGGGTTTGCTCCTCTCAGATGACTATAGCCTGTGTCAAGTTGACATAAATGACAAAAGCACACTCATTGATGTGGTTACCATTCTTTCGTGCATTCTGTTCTCTCCATTGTAGTTCCTCATGCTTAAGGAAAGGATACCTTACTAAGCATTGCTGTGAAAATTCACAGTGTTTTACGTGGAAAAGACATCAAAGATATCCTTTTGAAAATCTGATCACTCTAAGGAATAATTATTTTTGTTTGGCCCATTTAAACAAAGTACCATCTGGTAAGGAAACTCAAAGGTAATCTTCTTTGTTTGATTCATCTTTTAGTTCTATTGATGGGTCCTTTTTTATTGCAGTATTTTTTTTCATGGCTTCATTTTACAAAAAAATCTCATTAAAATTTGGATGTTCAATGTGTAACAATTTAGACCATATGGAGTTTGGTGAAGACAGAAAAAGATATATAATGCATTTTATATGTTTTGCATTGATCTTTCTTGATTCTGGAAAATAGGACTTAATTATTAATGAAAGTATTACTTATTAATCTTTTCTTTACTTGATAGTGTTGATATTAGTGTCTGATATCTTTCCAAATTAATTTCATAAATTCAAGGAAGGTAAGAAGTCTTGAGCTGCTTTCTTCTTTCCTAGTCCAGGACCTGGGCAGTTAGCATGGACTCAATGATGATTGCCTGTTTGTTTACTATAACTCTGATTTTTCATCTATTTTTTTCCTTCAAACTATTCTGTTCTTCAGCAATCATCTATTTTAATTTCTTGAATTTAAAAAATTGATTTATGAAACAGGTAGGAAGATAAGCAAATCTTTCATTTATAATTTTAAGTATTGAAGAGTATGTCTGGAGGTGTAGCTTGGTCACAAGCATACTTGTTTAGTGTTCATGGAGTCCTTCTGAGTTTAATGTCCAGCACTGTGACTCCAGCCACTGGGAAACAAAGGCAAGAGGACAGAAAGTGCAGTCATCCACAACTGTTACAGCACGTTCCACGCCAAAGACACGTCAGGGATACGTGGCATAGGGGCCTCAAAATAAAGAAACAAAAAAGCTGAAAGAGGCATTAGGCATCAGATATACCTAATAATTTCATTTCGTAGAAAAACATGTATCAATGTAAAACTCAATGCTTTTAGCCCAGCTTGCAAAACTTACATTTTGGAAGAATTCTGCATCTGAGTACCTGTCTATGATATATTAATATATGTGAATATGATTAAGAAATATATATGTGTGTGTATATTCATATGTATACATGATACATATAGTGAAAAGCATGTGGGTGTATATGTATGCAATTTTCATAAAAATGCATATATGAGAAATTCAGTATTGTTGCTTTTTAGATTATAGTATAATCTTTCCCTTTCTTTTTCATCCTTCAAATCCTTCCATACACTTTTCCTATACTCTTCAAATTCATGGCTTACTTCTTCAATAATGTTTGTTGTATACATATATTTGCATGTGTTCATATTACTAAATATAGAAGTGTAACTACTACGTCTGTATGTTACTTGAATGTAAATGTTTTCAGGGATGACCATTTGGTATTGGATAATCTTTTGATGGGCTCTTTCCTAGTGAAGACAACTTCTGCCCTTATGTTTTTGCATTTCTGCATCAGCATGTCTTCTGGTGTATGTGTTCTCTTTAGACTTATGTATATAAAACATATGTACATTAAACATATGTACATTACATATATTTATTCAAAAATATATGTTTACCTATCAAAGCCATTGGGAAATTCTCCGAGGAAGTCACAATCTTATCAGTGAATTTGTAGCTTTTGAAAAGCAATTTTAGGTTAAGAATCTGCAAAGATTAACAAAAGTTTCAGTTGTTCCATTTTTAGAGTTTTTTTTTTTCAGCAAGTTTAATCAGAACTTATATCTAAAAATAAGCTGCCTCAGTTCTCGTCTTTAAAGAAATGGTGATAGGCTTGCAAATCTCGGAGCCTGTCCACAACAGGTTGTTTAATGATTCAAACCCATCAGAGATGACGCCTTATTGTTCACACCAAGCTGAACTGCTAATTTTCAGAGATAAATGCACCTGTGGAAAAAAAATCCTATCTTTAAATTGTATTATCCAGCAACAAGACCACATACTGTTTTGTCCTTGTTGTTAACACAGAAATCAGAGGGTGAAAATCTCTTCATCTTCCTGTCAGCAGTCTGGCCAGGGTGTTAATGGCCTGCAGCCCAGAAGTTGCATAGGCTTCTAGCCAATCAGTGGTGAAACTATTTAATTGGCATTTCAAACAGGAAGCGCAGAGCTAGGAGAATGGGAGGGGGTTCAATGGTAATGCATTTAGATGAAAAGGTATTTTCAAATCTCCAATTAAAACAAGAGATCTTAATCCTTTGTGATATAAAGTGGGTTAAAGAGACTCATTTCATTTATGAAGTGAGAAAAGGCTAATTTTGCTGATTGAAAGTACATTATCAATGTCTTAAGAGATGTCTTTTCAAAAGAAGAAAACCAACTTTCCCCCTGCTAGGAAGAAAGTAGTCTTGTTTCTCCAACAAGAGAAAGAGTGGCTTCCTGCATAGAAACAAAACATGTCTAAGACCAGATGGTATAACAAGCCCCCCAGACATTAGCAAAAATGAAACCTCAATAGCGGTCCCATTCTGTCCTTAAAAACCAGCACATAGGCCCAAACTATCGAGGTTTAGGTTGGGGTTAAGCCCCACTAAACCTCTCAGGATTCAGGAGGATTGCCATAGCAGGTAAAATCCTGACGAAGAAAGTCTGAGGGGAAATGAAATAAATTATCTCATGTAAGTCTTTTTTATCATGCCTCATTTATTTTTTTTTTACCTCTCTAATGCTCTCTTGATGTTCCCTTTCCATGTTCCTCCTCGATGTTCCTTTTGCTATAGCTGTTCTTCCCATCCCACAAGGTTTTCAGTATACATACCCACACAGGCATAGTTAGCAATTCCATAGGCTATAACAACGGCACAAAGCATGCCTTTCGTAAGGGCAAAAAAGATGGCTAAAAGACTGACAAGGTGGGCACCTTTTGTCTCCGTAGGGGTGTGTCTGTGAAGCTCACAGGCAGAAACCTGGAGGATTAGAGTGAGCTTGGCCCTCTGGGCTGAGCATCAGGATGCTGTATATACACTGGCACCCAGGTGAGAAGAAATTCTTTTCTCTGGGACTGGTTTAAAGATTCAAGCTCTTTTCATGTATATTTTAGAGGTAAGGTTAGAAAGAGTTAATTTCCTTGACCTAGACCTTTTCAAATGAAAGGCAAAGTGAGGTACAGAATATTAATAGCTTGTTAAAGTAGAGCAAAGGCCGGTAAATTACACCTTCCTGTGTCTGCTGCTAGAGAATTCAGGCCACCAAGACCTGTTTATCAGTAAGAGTAGACATGCTGATAATTATTCAGTGTCTCCTGTTCAGGGATCATTTTTTTGTCAATAAGTCCTATCAATAATTGTGGGGGTCTAATTTTATGTAGATTTGACTATTAGAACAAAGGTTTGTCTAAGGGAATGCTTATATACCAGGGCCCCACAACTTGGGAAAATGGCAAAGGTTATCCAGTTGCCAGTACATGAGGAAGTTATTCCAATGAATGGTTTATACACTGTTGGGATATTTTGGGATGAGTCCCATTATGGAAGGGAGAAACATCATGATTTCACAAGATTTCCACAGAATTGACAGTGACTATTCAAAAGACAGGTGTTCCTGGAGTCCTGCAAGTCGGGGTTCCCTAAGCTGTACATTGGTGGGTTTGTCTATTAATCTGTCAGATGTACATTCACTGTATAATACTTGTGGCTCACATCACCCAACATTTATCAAAATGGGAACTGAGACTTAGTCCATCAAAAGCCTACTTCATAGTTCCAGGAAAGTTCTTGGATCACCTATCCTTGTTTTTTGGCTTCTGTCGTTCTGCTTCTCGTTATCTAAAGAATGACAACCAGGATGTTGTTTTAGTGCATAAAATACAAATGGCTGTAACGATAATGGCTGTGTGGGATAGGCAAGTAACTGGTACAACCTCTAGTCAGCAATAAAGACATTTATTTTAGCTTTGAGTGTTCATGTGTTGATGTCTGGTGGGCTTTCCTGGTAACAGTGGTGTTCTGGGTCTCTCCACCTGTAAACTGCCCCATTCTTAAATATTGGGCTTCAAAGAAGGATAGCTCCCTTAGTCTTAGGACTGTGAAAGCCTCAGAATCAGCCTCTCCAACCCCCTATACTCTCCAACCCCCTATCCTGCCACTGAAATGAATCATAGAGAGCAGAATTCCTGTTTTCCAGAGTGGATCATAGAAAATATAACCTCTCCTCCATATAACAAGCCCTGAGCTCAAGAATATCATTCCCCTCATTCTCCTTTCTATCTTGAATATGGTCATTCCAAAAATGGTCCTGCTCCATATTGGTAGGAAGAAAGGTTGTACAGGAAGTCCGTGAAGATTTGCAGCATACCTGGCTGAATTCCTCCTCCAGATTCTATCATTGAATACATGTCATATTCAATCACATTTCTACCTGACATTATTTACTTCATCAGTTCTTATCACATAAAGAAGCTGCTTTCCCTAAATTTAGGGATTTTATTCCTAAAGTTTACATTGTTGTATAAAATTTGGATTAATTAAACATTTTATTTTGTCTTGTTCACTTGTCTTTTGTTGCTGGCATGTTGGCAAATGACCCTTATGGTTGTTGAGGAAAAGAATTACTAATACAGAAACAAATTGGATTGAAGTCATGACACATAAACAGTAAGTGTTTATAGCAGGGTAAGTTGTATGATGGCACCGGGGAATTCCAGCTTTTGCCATTCTCAGGGGAAAAACAATGTTGAAATTGAGATAAACAGCTGCTGAAAACTTTGATTTAGAAAAGAAAGACGTTATCCGGTATTCACAACAGCTTTGTGATAAAAGCATTAAATATTATGTAAGTGATAAACTATTTGTTATAGATGGAAGGATGTATGTCCCTAAATTACATCACTATGCACATCACTATACTTAAAAAATAGAAGTTTCTAAGGTTGGTTTCCTTTAGTCTTAACTGAATAGCTTTGAATCAAACACTACGAGCTTTCTTAGAATTACCTATCATTTTTACCCTCAGGTAATAGAGATAGGTGGGAAAAAAACACAATAAAAAGCACTAGCCAGCACGAAGGGTAGGAGATGACTGTGACCATTCTCTAGGTAACCAAACACTTTCTGCTAGGATAGGAGGCATTGTACATAGGAGAGAATAAATGCATGGCCAAGAGCCCTTGCCTAGGGAGGTCTGAGTCCATAGTCTGTAGAGGAGGCAATCTTCTATAGAGAAAAAGTGGCTATAAAGTACCCTGCCCTAAAATGTGACATCAACACCATCCCATCTGTGGCTCTTGGAATACAATGGAAATAGGGGACAAAGGAAAGATTCAGAGGAGAGGCAGGCATTCTGAAAAAGGGTTCTCTCTGGCTGTGACAGAGCTGTTGGCTCAGGAACTCACAGCACCTGTGGTTACCTGTACAGGAGTTACACAGAATCAGGCCCAGCACCATTTCCTCAGAGATGAGAGAGGTGGAAGCCCTGATCGCTTCTGAGGAACCATTGGCAGTGGATGGATGCTGGCAGCAGGGATGCCATTTCTCTTCACCTGTATATCCACTGATAAGCTGTCCATGCTCCATTAGCTCACTTCTCTTACTCATGTTCATGCAATCAACCCTAATGAAATACACACACACACACACACACAAAAAAAAAAACAAAAAAAAAAAAAACAAAAAAAACAAGACACGAGCGCAAGAGGTGAGACTTGGTGGGAAAAAGATTTTCAGCAGGGTAGATGAGAAATGATGATGGGGATGGGATAAAAACAATTGAGGGCATTTATGAAATGTCATGGAATACAGGAGAAAACAGCAAGCTTAACTCTTTGTGCCTATATAGACCAGTGACAGAACTGAAAAATAAGTGACAATGTTTTCTAGGTTTCTCTAAGTGTAAGTACGGACCAATGAGCCTACGTTAACTTGTGCTAATGCTGTAGAGTGAAAACAGGTTGCAACAACATCTCAGGCATTCCAGAAGAGCCTAATTGGAGATCAGAGACAGCCTTGGGCCTGTATCAAGCTGCTTGCCTTTAACTTAACATATATTTACCAAGACTGCTTCATTGTAATTTAATCTGTTCCTAACATACTAGAAGGGCCCAGGAAAGCGGCAGGGTTGCTCAGAAGCATCCAACTACTGTGGGAGGCATACATCATTAGCCAAGATTATCCTTTCCTCTGTTTTGTGGGGCCCAAGCCGAAGGTGACTGAATGAAATGATATATAGAAATGCTTACTATCTAGTACTATAAAACAAAATATTACCAACTCTGGTGTATGCCATTGTTGATGCAAGGGTTCTAAATTAACCAGTCATTTTCATGAATGGTTTGTTGGTGACACCTGAAAAATGATCAACTAATTGTGCGTATTTGTTCTTTGAGATCAACTGCACAAAAAGTATATAATTGATTAATACCTTAACCTTCCTTATAGACACAGGCCCAGAAGGTACTTTCAACCTTTTATAAACACAATAAAAGCATCAAAAACAAAAAGAATGACAAAATGAAATGGCTTTGTAATTTCCTGTAGGTTCAATTTGATTTCCACAGCTACTCAGCAAGTAACAAGCGATACAGTATTTGTTATATCAGCAACTGTGGAATTTGCAGCTCCCAGTATAACAGCTCAAGTGTAGAAGCCAGTTCCCGTGCTTCTCCTCCTCGATTGCCATCAATACACTTCTCAGTGTTTGCTCCCTAAGCCCTCTCTATGAATGAACTAAAAACAGGATTAAAAATGGATGAATTTGTAATTGGGTAGGTGTTAAACATTCCACAGTTGAGCAAGCTTACTCCCTTCAAAGTTATGCTAATACTATTTCCACGAATGGAGTATATTTGAGATGAACATCTTTCACACACCTTCAGATGTTCTGGAAAATTAGTTTATCTCCAGCTTACTTACTGAGCACCTACTGTGGACCAGGAATAACTTCTGGTGCCAAAGAAAGTGTATTAAATAAAAGTAATCCACCTGATCAGCCAAGTAATGAAATATATACTTGCAGGAGAACTCATGCAAAAAAAATAAATAAGCAAAAGCAATGTAGGGAAGAGGGTACTGACTGTGTGAGAAAGTAATTTAGAAAAAATGGGTTAAGTATGCTACAAGGAAATAAAAAAGTGTAGACTAAAGTTTAGCACTTTGGTATTCTGAGCACACTGAATTGAAGGACTTGGGAAGAGATTAAGAATTCGTCATCTTCACTCTGCCCTCCTTTCCGTCCCTGGATAGACCACAGGAACTTGAACGCTTCTTTAAAACCAGGGGAATCTGGAAATGTTACTCTGGTATACCTTTATCTTTTGACAAAGAACTGGCCAGAAAGAGATTCTGTGATCTACTTTATTGGATAGTAAACCATGAGACTCATTCCAAAAAATGCAGTTCATACCTAGGAGGGGTGAATGCTATTGAGAGAAGCCAAGAAGAGTGAAGACAGCATTGCTGGCTTTTTCCTGTTATGCTGGTGTCTTAGCTTTATTTCTGCTTTTGTTATTGTTCTGCTGTTTTGTTTGCTTGTTTTTTTTTAAGACAACACCAGAAAAAAAAGCAGGTATTTTAATTCACATTTCCAGGCCACTGAGCAGAGAGAAAAAAAAATGCATGTGTGTTCAGCACTCTGCTAACTTTCTCTACTTTTATACAACTGAGGGCCTCAAACCAAAAAATTGTGCTAGCCACTTTCAGACTAGGTCTTTACACATTAATTAAAGTCAAAGAAGGAAAGAAAGAGAAAGAAAGAAAGAAAGAAAGAAAGAAAGAAAGAAAGAAAGAAAGAAAGAGAAGGGAAAAAGAAGGAAATAGAGAAAGGGAGAGGAAAGAAGGAAGAATGGAAGAAAAGAATGAAGAGAAGGAAGGAGGGAAGAAGGGAAGAAGGAAGGAAGGAAGGAAGGAAGGAAGGAAGGAAGGAAGGAAGGAAGGAAGGAAGATTCCTCATAGGCATCTACACAGGCAAACATTTATCTGGACAGTTCCTCATGGGGACTTTCTTCACAGGCAACTCCAGTTACTTCAAGTTGGCAACTAAAATTAACTACCACAGTTGGATATCATTAAGGGATGCTTTCTCCTCTCCTACATATTTCTATACGGTTGCCTATTTTTCAATAAACCTGAACATAAAACGAGATACTTATCTTTGGGTCATTGGGTTTTCATTTCAGAAAGCACCTGTCATACAAAACTACATTTGAGTTCATTTTTTGTGCTCTGTTCTTGTTAACCTGTGTTTTGTTTAGCAGCAATAGCTCTGACCCTCATGACTGGTGAGGAAAGGTAGGATGTTCTGCCTCAACAGCGTGCAGCCTGGGATCTGCAGGAACTCTAAATACAGAGGTCAGGAAAGATCACATGGGACGATGCATCACAGCACATATGTGCAGATGACTAAATATGAGAACATTTGGGGGACTGACGATGAGTGATATTATAAGGAAATAACACTGGCTCGGTTATTTCTAGACTCTTCCTGACAAGGGATGAAAAGTATATACCATTGTTTCTCATCTGGGAAAATGTAAGTTGTGCTTCCATGAGACACAAACACTATAACAGAGACTAACAATATGGTTTGGTTTTGGAGGTTCAGGAAATAACAGATTTTTTTTTGAGGAGCTTAGTTTAGAGGACTCCTTACAGGATGGCACAAGGCTGGATACATTAGCAAAGCAGAAAATGCTTGACCAACATAAACAATGCTTGCAACACAGTAACCTGTGAGTTGTGTGAACTGTTTTTATTTCTTAATGCAGAGATGCATAGAAAGGAAGGGTCCACTCAAAACCAAAGTAGAAATAGGCTGGGGAAGGAAACCAGTAGGAAAGAACAAATGCTGAAGAAGGAAGATGAATTTAACCCCACAGGTGAAAAGAAAGGTGTATATACTCTCTGAGTTTAAGAATGGAATAAATAGCACTTACATGGTGAATATGTACACATGCAGGCAAAACACCCATACACAGAAAATAATAAAATAATATATTTTTTTAAGAATGAAGTAAAATACTCAGGAGGTAGTATAATCAACAGTGATTAGTATAACTTCTGTGGGCAAAATTGTTCTTGTTTTGTGGTAAGGTATGATAACAGATTCATTGGTAGGTAAATGGAAAATAATTGCCTATTTTTGTTTAATGTATCAAGTTCACTGCTACTAAGAAAATCCTTTTACTTTATACTGCTTTATTTGAGTGGGAAACACAGTGAAGGTAAGGTTCCTGATGTTTTATGTTTTGTCCCCCCAAAAATCTAAAAGCAAATACTTATCCACCTCTCCCTGGAAAAATGGTTTACAATTGGCACGAGACAAATCATAGGCATTGTGGAAGAGGAAGCCAAGGATGTGACTAAACCATCTCCCATGCTCATGCTGACTTCCAGCAACACAGAATTATCTGACTCAAATACCAAGATATAATTGTCCTAAGATGCTCAGTAAAACAGAACTGCAGATAAAATGAGTACAGTCCTAACAAAAGTACATTCCAAGGAAGATTGAAAACAAACATACACTAGAAATTACTCATGTTTTACCTGAAAATAAATTTTAACTGAGTGTCCTTGATTTCAAATGAAAAGCTTGGTGATATCATTCAATGGGGGATTTTACTTCAGTGACACTACACGCTAAATTAATAAGAGATTATGAGACATGCCCCAAATCAAAAGTCAGGGGGTAGTAACTTTTAATGATGTGCAGCCGCTATTTCCAATGAAATTTGGTGAAACAATGGGAACTTGAATTGTGTCTCCAAACTAGAGTATTAAAGAGAATCTATATTTGGACAGATCTCTAGAGAATTCATAAGCAGATTCAAAGTTAAGATCTTCTGATCCTTTTGTTAGTCACGGAAAGGTAGGATTACCCCTAGCAACTGCAGGGCTATATTGCTAGGAAGTTTTACTATGGTGTAAAATTCTCTAATTTAAAGTTCTTTATAAACTGTTTTTTCCCATAAGCATGAAATTTTTTCAAAATATATTTGAAAGGTAGAATAAAGGATTTATGTTTTTATGACTCAATTTTGATAAAACTTGACATTTAAGTTAACTCCTAATAAACTAGTAATGTAACTGTATGAAGCATTTCTCATGTAGAAATGAATCTATACCAGTGAAAGATTCAAATATGAAGGAAAAAAATCTACTGAGAAAAATCATATCAATATATTGTTGAGTCAACCAAACTCTAATGAAAGAGTTTAAAAACGGCCTATATTTTATATAGGCAAATTTGATTTGTAATGACTGATTTAACTATTATTTTTTATTTAATTGTTATCTGGATTCCTACAAGCTTTTGAGTTGCCCTAAACAAAAGTTGTTTAAATGATAAGTAAAGCAAAACAGCGATGTTCTAGGAAATCGGAGGACACACAGTGAGCACTAGAAAAGGATGAGAATAGTGGTGATTGGAAAGGTACCCAAAGTACTAAAGGCTCTGAGCAAGGGAACTGCCAAAGGCTTGCAGATCTTCTGCCCTGCTACCTCACACCCTTTCTTTTCTACCCACTGCCCATCTGTCTCCCCAAGGTCACAAAGGAAGTTCTCAAAAGTTCTCTCATCTGCCTACAGAGATACTATCCAAAAAGGATCCCAGTTGTCTTGAGTTTGTTCCCCTGGAACTTAATAACAAGAGAAAAATCTACTAAATCATAGGATATGAAGCAAATGGCTTTCAGATTTTATCGATGACCTGCCCACCCCAAGAAATAACATTACATGAATGAAGCTTCACCTGCATAAGGAGATGATATCTGCTCATTTCACTTCTCCTGCCCATTTCTTGTTTATTGCCACCTTCTCCCAGAGCCCCAACCATGATTCTGATAAGAAAAAACTTCAATCATCTGACTCTTTGCTCCTAGAACCCCCCCCCCCAAGGTATAGGCATATGACCAATTCATATGTCTTTTATGGTGGCTCATCCACAATATGCTCTTAAGTATACTTTTGTTCATACAGTCTTGCTCATACACTTCATAGTGTAACCATACAATGTTACAGTCAAGTTTCTCTCCAATGTAGGAAAGGACGAAAGCACATCCATTTTAGTGTGGGTGCCCACTCACACGGGGATCCGGAATGTGTCAGGAAACTATTATGGGTTAGGACTTCTTTGCTGAACATGGTGTAACGGACCCTGCAGAAAAGAATGAGAGATTCTTAACTAAGGATGTCTTAGGGTGTGAGGCAACCATTGGATGTCTGTGGAGCAACCTCATTTTCTCACCTTTAGCTTCAATTTGGAGAGAAACACAGCAGTGCTCATTCTTCCTTAGAAAAATCATGACAAGAGTAACAGAACTGCAAACCTGAAAAATCTACAAAACCTTCAAGACTTCTAAGAGCTGAATATACTACTAGTGCTGCTACAAATGCTTTACTACCACCGGCAAATAAATCAGTGGTCGCCATCAGCACCAATGACAGCATGAATATTTCACCCCATAGCATCTGTGACTACGAGCTTTATCTTTATCAATGGCTAGGGAAGGTGTTTAAGTCCACAGTTTTCTTTGATTCACTGTGATATTATTTTCTACATCTTTTTCGTAGTGTTGTTTTGAGCACACAAAGGATATCATATTTGATGTTTATATTTCATAGCTCTACCTCTTAGAAGGAAGCAGACTTGTTGCAATGCAAGCACCCTGTTAGGAGACACCAGAAAAGTTAAATTCAGTAACCAATATGAAACAATGGATTTGAAAAATATTATTTGTATGATTAGTGGAAGCTTTTGTTGATTTGAGAAAAGAATAAAATTACTATAAAAATTCTCCATTGTATGTTCTAATTCTCTATATAGTATGATTTGAAGAAGGAAATTGAGGGATTATATTTGTGCATATGGGGTTCATATGCAAGTATGTGCATGTATGGAGAGAGAATGGACATATGTGAGGTGCATGTGCAATTAAGTGTGTGCTTGAAAGCCAATGGACAAATGTGGTTTACTATTTCAGGTTCTGTCCACCTATTGTCT